>NW_022097920.1:0-79488 GCF_006542625.1 Nomascus leucogenys
GTTGAATGGACAGAACAAAAAGAAGTTTCACACAATGCTTCTGTGTAGTGTTTCTTTGAAGCTATTCCTTTTTCCACTGTAGGCCCCATAGCGCAACGAATTTCAACTTGCAGTTCCTACAAAAAGTGTGTTTCAGAACTCCTCAATCAAAACTAAGCTTCAAATCTGTGAGTTGAATGCACAGAACAGAAAGAAGTTTCACAGAATACTTCTGTGTAGTTTTTATTTGGAGATGTTACTTTTTCCACTGTAGGCCCCTTAGCACTCGGAATGTCCACTTGCAGTTTCTTCAAAAAGAGTGTTTCAGAACAGCTCAATTAAAAAGTAAGCTTCAACTCTGTTAGTTGAATGCACAGAAACGAAGGAAGTTTCACAGAATGCTTCTGTGTAGTCTTCATTTGAAGATATTCCTTTTTCCACTATAGGCCCTTTGCACTCCGAATGTCCACGTGCAGTTTCTACAGAAAGAGTGTGTCAGAACTGCTCAATCAAAAGCAAGCTTCAACTCTGTTAGTTGAATGCACAGAACAGAAGGAAGTTTCACAGAATACTTCTGTGTAGTTTTTATTTGAAGTTATTCTTTTTCCACTACAGGCCCCTTAGCGCTCCGAATGTCCACGTGCAGTTTCTACAGAAAGAGTGTTTCAGAACTGCTCAATCAAAAGCAAGCTTCAACTCTGTTAGTTGAATGCACAGAACAGAAGGAAGTTTCACAGAATGCTTCTGTGTAGTTTTTATTTGGAGATATTCCTTTTTCCAGCATAGGCCCCTTAGCGCTCGCAATGTCAACTTCCAGTTTCTACAGAAAGAGTGTTTCAGACCTGCTCAATCAAAAGTAAGCATCAACTATGTTAGTTGAATGCACACAACAGAAAGAAGTTTCACAAAAATCTTCTGTGTAGTTTTCATTTGGAGATATTACTTTTTCCACTATAGGCCCCTAATCGCTCTGGATATCCACTTGCAGTTTCTACAGAAAGGGTGTTTCAGAACTCCTCAATCAAAAGCAAGCTTCAACTTTGTTAGTTGAAAGCACAGAACAGAAAGAAGTTTCACAGAATGCTTCAGTGTAGGTTATCTTTGTAGATATCCCTTTTTCCACTATAGGCCCTTTAGCGAGCCGAACGTCAAATTGCCGATTCTACAGAAAGAGTGTTTCAGAACTGCTCAATCAAAAGTAAGCTTCAACTCTGTTAGTTGAATGGACAGAACAGAAAGAAGTTTCACAGAATGCTTCTGTGTAGTTTTTATTTGAAGATATTCCTTATCCTCTATCGGCGCCTTATCTCTCTGAATGTCCACTTGCAGTTTCTACAGAAAGAGTGTTTCAGAACTGCTCTGTCAAAAGGAGGCTTCACCTCTGTTAGTTGAGTGCTCAGAACAGAAAGAAGGTTCACAGAATGATTCTGTGTAGTTTTTATTTGAAGATAATCCTTTTTCCACTATAGGCCCATTAGTGTTCAGAATGTCCACTTTCAGTTTCTACAGAAAGAGTGTTTCAGAACTGCTCAATAAAAAGTAAGCTTCAACTCTGTTAGTTGAATGCACAGAACAGAAACAAGTTTCAGAGAATGCTTCTGTGTGGTTTTTATTTCGAGATATTACTTTTTCCACTATAGGCCCTGTAGCGCGCCGAATGTCCACTTGCAGTTTCTACAGAAAGAGTGTCTCAGAACTGCTAAATAAAAGTGAGGTTCAAATCTGTTAGTTGAATGCACAGAACAGAAAGAAGTTAAACAGAATGCTTCTGTGTAGTTTTCATTTGGAGATATTACTTTCTCCAATATATGCCCTTAGCGCTCAGAATGTCCAGTTGCAGTTTCTACAGAAAGAGTGTTTCCGAACTGCTCAATCAAAAGTAAGCTTCAAGTCTGTCAGTTGAATGCACAGAACAGAAACAAGTTGCACAGAATGATTCTGTGTAGTTTTTATTTGAAGATATTTCTTTTTCCACTATAGGCCGCATAGCTCTCAGAATGTAAACTTGCAATTTCTACAGAAAGTGTGTTTCAGAACTGCTCAATCAAAAGTAAGCTTCAACACTGTTAGTTGAATGCACAGAACAGAAAGAAGTTTCACAGAATGCATCTGTGTAGTTTTTATTTGAAGACATTCCTTTTTCCACTATAGGCCCCTTAGCGCTAAGATTGTCCACTTGCAGTTTCTACAGAAAGAGTGTTTCATAACTGCTCAATCAAACGTAAGCTTCAACTCTCTTAGTTGAATGCACAGAACAGAAAGAAGTTTCACAGAATGCTTCTGTGTAGTCTTTATTTGGAGATATTACTTTTTGCACTATAGGCGAATTAGCGCTACGATTGTAAACTTGCAATTTCTACAGAAAGAGTGATTCAGAATGGCTCAATCACAAGTAAGCTTCAAATCTGTTAGTTGAGTGCACAGAACAGAAAGAAGTTTCACAGAATGTTCCTATGTAGTTTTTACTTCAGGATATTTCTTTATCCACAATAGGCCTATTAGTATTCGGAATCTCCACTTGAAGTTTCTACATAAAAAGTGTTTCAGAAATGCTCAAACAAAAGTAATCCTCAACTCTATAAGTTGAATGCACAGAACAGAAAGAAGTTTCACAGAAAGCTTCTGAGTAGTCTTAATTTGGAGATATTACTTTTTCCACTATAGGCCCCTTAGCGCTATGAATGTCCACTTGCAGTTACTACAGAAAGAGTGTTTCAGAACTGCTCAATCAAAAGTAAGCTTCAACTCTGTTAGTTGAATGCACAGAAAAGAAAGAAGTTTCACAGAATGCTTCTGGGTAGTTTTTATTTGAGTATATTCCTTTTTCCACAATAGGCCCCTTAGCGATCGGAATGTCCACTTCCAGTTTCTACAGAAAGAGTGTTTCAGAACTGCTCAAACAAAAGTAAGTTTCAACAATGTTAGTTGAATGTACAGAACAGAAAGAAGTTTCACAGAATGTTTTTATGTAGTCTTTATTTGGAGATATTCCTTTTTCCACTGTTGGCTCCTTAGCGCTCCGAATGTCCACCTGCAGATTCTACAGAAAGAGTGTTTCAGAACTGCTCAATCAGAAGTAAGCTTCAACTCTGTTAGTTGAATGCACAGAACAGAAAGAAGTTTCACAGAATGCTTCTGTGTAGTTTTGATTTGAAGATATTTCTTTTTCCACTCAAGGACCCATAGCTCTCAGAATGTCCACTAGGAATGTCTACAAAATTGAGTTTCAGAACTGCTCAATCAAACGTAAGTTTCAACTCTGTTAGGTGGATGCATAGAACAGAAAGAAGTTTCACAGAATATTTCTGTGTAGTTTTTTTTGGAAGATATTCTTTTTTCCACTATAGGCCCCTTAGCGCTACAATTGTGCACTTCCAAGTTCTACAAAAAGAGTGTTTCAGGATGGCTCAATCTTACGTTGGCTTCAATTCTGTTAGTTGAATGCTCAGAACAGCAAGAAGTTTCACAGAATGCTTCTGTGTATTCTTTATTTGGAGATATTACTTTTTCCAGTATAGGCCCCTTAGCTCTCCGAATGTCCACTTGCAGTTTCTACAGAAAGAGAGTTTCAGTACTGCTCAATCAAAAGTAAGCTTCAACTCTGTTAGTTGAATGCACAGAACTGAAAGGAGTTTCACAGAATTCTTCTGTGTAGTTTTTATTTGAGGATATACCTTTTTCCCCATTAGGCCCCTTAGCGTTCGGAATGCCACTTCCTGTATCTGCAGAAAGAGTGTTTCTGAACTGTTCAATCAAAAGTAATCTTCAACTCTGTTGAATGCACAGAACAGAAAGTAGTTTCACAGAATGCTTCTGTGTAGTTTTTACTTGGAAATATTCCTTTATGCACTATACGCCCCTTAGCCCTCTGAGTTTCCAAGTGCAGTTTCTACAGAAAGAGTTTTTCAGAGCTGCTCAATCAAAACTAAGTTTCAACACTGTTAGTTGAATGCACACAACAGAAAGAAGTTTCACAGAATGCTTCTGTGTAGTTTTTATTTGTAGATATTTCTTTTTCCACTATAGGCCCCATAGCACTCAGAATGACCACTTGCAATTTCTACAGAAAGTGTTTTTCAGAACTGCTCAATCAAACTTATGCTTCACCTCTGTTAGTTGAATGCAGAGAGCACAAAGATGTTTCACAGAATGCTTCTGTGTAGTTTTTATATGGAGATATTCTTTTGTCCACTATAGGTCCCCTAGCGCTCAGACTGTCCACTTGCAGTTTCTTCAGAAAGAGTGTTTCAGAACTGCTGAGTCAAAAGTAAGCTTCAACTCTGTTAGTTGAATGCACAGAACAGGAAGAAGTTTCAAAGATTGCTTCTGTGTAGTTTTTATTTTAGGATATTCCTTTTTCCACAATAGGCCCCTTATCTTTCAGAATGTCCACTTCCAGTTTCTACAGGAAGATTGTTTCAGAACTGCTCAAAAAAAAGTAAATTTCAACTCTGTTAGTTGAATGCACAGAACAGAAAGACGTTGCACAGAATGATTCTTTGTAGTTTTTATTTGGAGATATTCCTTTTTACACTATAGACCCCATAGCGCTCCGAATGTCCACTTGCAGTTTCTACAGAAAGAGTGTTTTAGAACTGCTCAATCAAAAGTAAGCTTCAACTCTGTTATTTGAATGCACACAACAGAAAGAAGTTTCACAGAATGCTTCTGTGCAGTTTTTATTTGTAGATATTTCGTTTTCCACTATAGGCCCCATAGCTCTCAGAATGTCCAATCGCAATTTCTACAGAAAGTGTGTTTCAGAACTGCTCAATCAAGTGTAAGCTTCAACTCTGTTAGTTGAATGCACAGAGCAGAAAGAAGTTTCACAGAATGCTTCTCTGTAGTTTTTATTTTACGATACTCATTTTTCCACAATAGGCCCCTAATCGTTCCGAATGTCCACTTCCAGTTTCTACAGAAAGAGTGTTTCAGAACTGCTCAAATTAAAGTAAGTTTCAACTCTGTTAGTTTAATGCACAGAACAGAAAGACGTTGCACAGAATGCTTCTGTGTAGGTTTTATTTGGAGATATTCCTTTTTGCACTATAGACCCCATAGCGCTCCGAATGTCCACTTGCAGTTTCTACAGAAAGAGTGTTTCAGAACTGCTCAATCAAGAGTAAGCTTCAACCCTGTTAGTTGAATGCACAGAACAGAAAGTAGTTTCACAGAATGCATCTGTGTAGTTTTTATTTGGAGATATTCCTTCTTCCCCTAGAGGCTACTTACCTCTCTGTATGTCCACTTCCAATGTCTATACAAAGAGTGTTTCAGGTCTGCTGAATGAAAAGTAAGCTTCAACTCTGTTTGTTGAATGCACACAACAGAAAGAACTTTCACAGAATGCTTCGGTGTAGTTTTCATTTGAAGCTATTCCTTTTTCCACTAGAGGTCCCATAGAGCTCCGAATGTCCACTTGCAGTTTCTACCCAAAGAGTGTTTCAGAAGTGCTCAATCAAAGGTAAGTTTCAACACTGTTAGTTGAATGCACACAACACAAAGAAGTTTCACAGAATGCTTCTGTGTAGTTTTTATTTGTAGATATTTCTTTTTACACTATAGGCCCCATAGCTCTCAGAATGTCCACTTGCTATCTCTACAGAAAGTGTGTTTCAGAACTGCTCAACCAAATGTAAGCTTCAACTCTGTTAGTTGAATGCACAGAACAGAAAGAAGTTTCACAGAATGCTTCTTTGTAGTCTTTATTTGGAGATATTATTTTTCCACTATAGGACCCTTAGCGCTATAATTGTCCACTTGCAGTTTCTACAGAAAGAGTGTTTCAGAACTGTTAAATCACAAGCAAGCTTTAACTCTGTTAGTTGAATGCACAGAACAGAAAGAAGTTGAACAGAATCCTTCTGTGTAGTTTTTGTTTCAAGATATTCCTTTTTCCACTATAGGCCACTTAGCGCTAGGATTGTCCAATTGCAGTTTCTACAGAAAGAGTGTTTCAGAACTCCTCAATCAAACGTTATCTTCAACTGTGTTATTTGAATGCACAGAACAGAAAGAAGTTTCACAGAATGCTTCTGTGTAGTTTTTATTTGCAGATATTCCTTTTTCCACTATGGGCCCCTTATCGCTCAGAATGTCCACTTACAGTTTCTACAGAAAGAGTGTTTCAGAACTGTTCAATCAAAAGTAAGCTTCAACTCTGTTAGTTGAATGCACAGAACAGAAAGCAGTTTCACAGACTGCATCTGTGTAATTTTTATTTAAGGATACTTCTTTTTCCACAATTGGCACCTTAGAGATCGGAATGTCCACTTGCAGTATCTACAGAAAGTGTGTTTCAAAACTGCTCAATCAAAATAAGCTTCAACACTGTTAGTTGAATGCACAGCACAGCAAGAAGTTCCACAGAATGCTTTTGTGTAATTTTTATTTGAGGATATTCCTTTTTCCACAATTGGCAACTTATGGTTCAGAATGCCCAGTTGCAGTTCCTACAGAAAGAGTGTTTCATAACTGCTCAATCAAAACTAAGCTTCAAATCTGTTAGTTGAATGCACAGAAGAGAAAGGAGTTTCCCAGAATGCTTCTGTGTACTTTTTATTAGGAGATATTCCTTTTTCTTCTACAGGCCCCTTAGCGCTCCGAATGACCACTTGCAGTTTCTGCAGAAAGAGGGTTTCCGAACTGCCCATTCAAAAGTAAGCTTCATCTCTGTTAGTTGAATGCACAGAATAGAAAGAAGTTTCACAGAATGCTTCTGTGTAGTTTTTATTTGGAGATATTCCTTTTTCCAGTATACGACCCTTAGCACTCTGAATGTCCACTTGCAGTTCCTACAGAAAGAGTGTTTCCGAACTGCTCAATCAAAAGTAATCTTCAACTCTGTTAGTTGAATGCACAGAACAGAAAGAAGTTTCACAGAATGCTTCTGTGTAATTTTTATTTGTGGATATTCCTTTTTCCACAATTGGCACCTTAGGATTCGGAAGGTCCACTTGCAGTTTCTACAGAAAGACTGTTTCAGAAATCCTCAATCAAAATATGCTTCAACTCTGTTAGGTGAATGCACAGAACAGAAAGAAGTTTCACAGAATCCTTCTGTGTAGTTTGTATTTGAAGACATATCTTTTTCCGCTATTAGACGCTTAGCGCTCTGAATGTCAACTTGCAGTTTCTAAAGAAACAGTGTTTCAGAACTGGTCAATCAAAAGTAAGCTTCAACCCTGTTGGATGAATGCAGAGAACAGAAAGAAGTTTCACAGCATGCTTCTGTGTAGTTTTTATTTGGAGATATATCTTTTTCCACTCTAGGCACCTTAGCGCACTGAATATCGACTTTCAGTTTCTACAGAAAGAGTGTTTCACAACTGCTCAATCAAAAGTAAGATTCAGTTCTGTTAGTTGATTGCACAGAACAGAAAGAAGTTTCACAGAATGCTTCTGCGTAGTTTTTATTTGAAGATATTCCTTTTTCCACTATAGGCCCCTTAGCGCTCAGAATGTCAACTTGCAGTTTCTACAGAAAGAGTGTTTCAGAACTGCTCAATCCAAAGTAAGCTTCAACTCTGTTAGTTGAGCGGACAGAAGAGTAAGAAGTTTAATAGAATGCTTCTGCGTTGTTTTTATTTGAGGATATTCCTTTTTCCACAATAGGCCCCTTAGCGTTTGGAATGTCCACTTGCAGTTTCTACAGAAAGAGTTTTTCACAACTGCTCAAACAAAACTAAGCTTCAACCCTGTTAGCTGAATAAACAGAATAGAAAGTAGTTTCACAGAATGCTTCTGTGTAACTTGCATTTGAAGACATAACTTTTTCCACTACAGGCCCCTTAGCGCTCCGAATATCAACTTGCAGTTTCTTCAGAAATATTGTTTCAGAACTGCTCAATCATAGGTAAGCTTTAACACTGTTAGTTGAATGCACAGAAGAGAAAGGCGTTTCACGGAATGCTTTTGTGTAGAATTTATTTGAAGATATTCCTTTTTCCATTATAGGCCCCTTAGCGCTGCGATAGTCCACTTGCAGTTTTTACAGAAAGAGTGTTTCAGAACTGCACAAACAAAAGTAAGCTTCAACTCTGTTAGTTGAATGCAGAGAACAGAAAGATGTTTCACAGAATGCTTCTGTGTAGTTTTCATTTGCAGATATTTCTTTTTCCACTATCGGCCACTTAGCCCTCCGCATTTCCACTTGCAGTTTCTACAGAAAGAGTGTTTCAGAACTGCTCAATCAAAAACAAGCTTTAACTACGTTAGTTGAATGCACAGAACAGAAAGGCATAAAACAGAATGCTTTTGTGTAGTTTCTTCTTGCAGGTATTACTTTTTCCACTATAGGCCCCATAGCATTCCAAATTTCCACTTGCAGTTTCTACAGAAAGATTGTTTCAGAACTGCACAAACAAAAGTAAGCTTCAACTCTGTTAGTTGAATGCAGAGAACAGAAAGATGTTTCACAGAATGCTTCTGTGTAGTTTTCATTTGGAGAGATTTCTTTTTCCACTATCGGCCGCTTAGCCCTCCGCATTTCCACTTGCCGTTTCTACAGAAAGAGTGTTTCAGAACTGCTCAATCAAAAGCACGCTTTAACTATGTTAGTTGAATGCACAGAACAGAAAGGCATAAAACAGAATGCTTTTGTGTAATTTTTTCTTGCAGGTATTACTTTTTCCACTATAGGCCCCATAGCATTCCGAATTTCCATTTGCAGTTTCTACAGAAAGAGTGCTTCAGAACTGCTCAAACAAAAGAAAGCTACAACTCTGTTTGTTGAATAAACAGAATAGAAAGAAGTTTCACAGAATGCTTCTGTGTAGTTTTTATTTGGAGATATTACTTTTTCCACTTTAGGCACCTTAGCACTCTTCGTGTCCACTTGCAGTTTCTATAGAAAGAGTGTTTCAGAACTGCTCAATTAATGTAAGCTTCAACACTTAGTTGAATGCACGGAACAGAAAGATGTTTCACAGAATGCTTCTGTGTAGTTTTTATTTGAAGACATATCTTTTTCCAGTATAGGCCCCTTAGCACTCCGAATATCAACTAGCCGTTTCTACAGAAAGAGCGTTTCAGAACTGCTCAATCAAAGGTAAGCTTTAATTCTGTTAGTTGAATGCACAGAACAGAAAGAAGTTTCACAGAATGCTTCTGTGTACTTTTTATTTGAGGATATTACTTTTTCCACTATGGGCCCCTTAGCGGTACGAATGTACACATGCAGTCTCTTCGGAAAGATTGTTTCAGAACAGCTCAAACAAAAGTAAGCTTCAACTCTGTTAGTTGAATAAACAGAGCAGAAAGAAGTTTCACAGAATGCTTCTGTGTAGTTTTTGTTTGGAGATATTCCTTTTTCCACTATAGGCCCCTTAGCGCTCTGAATGTCCACTTGCAGTTTCTACAGAAAGAGTGTTACAGAAAAGCTCAATCAAAGGTAGGCTTCAACATTGTTAGTTGAATACACAGAAGAGGCAGAAGTTTCACAGAATGTTTCTGTGTAGTTTTTATTTGGGGATATTTGTTTTTCCACTACAGGCCCCTTAGCGCTCCGAATGTCCACTTGCATTTTCTACAGAAAGAGTGTTTCAGAACCGCTCAATGAAAAGTAAGCTTCATCTCTGTTAGTTGAATGCACAGTACAGAAAGAAGGTTCACAGAATGCTTCTGTGTAGTTTGTATTTGAAGACATATCTTTTTCCTCCATAAGCCGCTTTTTGCTCCGAATGTCAACTTGCAGTTTCTACAGCAAGCGTGTTTCAGAACTGCTAAATCAAAGGTAAGCTTTAATTATGTTAGTTGAATGCAGAGAACAGAAAGACTTTTCACAAAATGTTTTTGTGTGGTTTTGATATGAAGATATAGCTTTTTCCACTATAGCCCCATTAGATTTCCGGATGTCTACTTGCAGTTTCTACAGAAAGATTGTTTCAGAACTGCTCAATCAAAAGTAAGCTTCAACTCTGTTAGTTGAATGCACAGAACGGAAAGAAGTGTCACAGAATGCTTCTGTGTAGTTTTTATTTTGATATATTCCTTTTTCCACTATAGGCCCATAAGCGCTCTGAATGTCCACTTGCCGTTTCTACAAAAACAGTGTTTCAGAACTGCTCAATTAATGTAAGCTTCAACTCTGTTAGTTGAATGCACGGAACAGAAACATATTTCACAGAATGCTTCTTTGTAGTTTTTATTTTGAGATATTTCTTTTTCCACTATAGGCCCCTTAGCGCTCCGAATGTCCACTTGCAGTTTCTTCACAAAGAGTGTTTCAGAACTGCTCAATCAAAAGTAAAATTCAACTCAGTTAGTTGAATGCACAGAACAGAAAGAACTTTCACAGAATGCTTCTGTGTAGTTTTTATTTGAAGATATTCCTTTTTCCACTATAGGCCTCTTAGCGCCATGAATGTCCACTTGCAGTTTCTACAGAAAGAGTGTTTCACAACTGCTCAAACAAAACTAAGCTTCAACCCTGTTAGCTGAATAAACAGAATGGAAAGTAGTTTCACAGAATGCTTCTGTGTAGCTTGCATTTGAAAACATATCTTTTTCCACTATAGGCTCCTTAGCGCTCCAAATATCACCTTGCAGTTTCTTCAGAAAGATTGTTTCAGAACTGCTCAATCAAAGGTAAGCTTTAACACTGTTAGTTGAATGCACAGAAGAGAAAGGCGTTTCACAGAATGCTTTTGTGTAGAATTTATTTGAAGATATTGCTTTTTCCACTATAGGCCCCTTAGCGCTACGATTGTCCACTTCCAGTTTTTACAGAAAGAGTTTTTCAGAACTGCACAAACAAAAGTAAGCTTCAACTCTGTTAGTTGAATGCAGAGAACAGAAAGATGTTTCACAGAATGCTTCTGTGTAGTTTTCATTTGAAGATATTACTTTTTCCACTATCGGCCACTTAGCCCTCCGCATTTCCACTTGCAGTTTCTACAGAAAGAGTGTTTCAGAACTGCTCAATCAAAAGCAAGCTTTAACTATGTTAGTTGAATGCACAGAACAGAAAGGCGTAAAACGGAATGCTTTTGTGTAGTTTCTTCTTGCAGGTATTACTTTTTCCACTGTCGGCCCCTTAGCGCTCCGAATGTCCACTTGCGGATTCTACAGAAAGACTGCTACAGAAAAGCTCAATCAAAAGTAAGCTTCAACATTGTTAGTTGAATACACAGAACAGAAGAAAGTTCCACAGAATGTTTCTGTGTAGTTTTTATTTGGGGATATTTGTTTTTCCACTACAGGCCCCTTAGCGCTCCGAATGTCCACTTGCATTTTCTACAGAAAGAGTGTTTCAGAACCGCTCAATGAAAAGTAAGCTTCAACTCTGTTAGTTGAATGCACAGAACAGAAAGAAGGTTCACAGAATGCTTCTGTGTAGTTTGTATTTGAAGACATATCTTTTTCCTCCATAAGCCGCTTTGCGCTCTGAATGTCAACCTGCAGTTTCTACAGCAAGCGTGTTTCACAACGGCAAAATCAAGGGTAAGCTTTAATTATGTTACTTGAATGCAGAGAACAGAAAGACTTTTCACAAAATGTTTTTGTGTGGTTTTGATATGAAGATAACTTTTTCCACTACAGGCCCATTAGATTTCCGGATGTCCACTTGCAGTTTCTTCAGAAAGAGTGTTTCAGAACTGCTCAATCAAAAGTAAGCTTCAACTCTGTTAGTTGAATGCACAGAATGGAAAGAAGTGTCACAGAATGCTTCTGTGTAGTTTTCATTTGGAGATATTCCTTTTTCCACTATAGGCCCATTAGCGCTCCGAATGTCCACTTGCCGTTTCTACAAAGAGTGTTTCAGAACTACTCAATTAATGTAAGCTGCAACTCTGTTAGTTGAATGCACGGAACAGAAACAAATTTCACAGAATGCTTCTGTGTACTTTTTATTTTGAGATATTTCTTTTTCCACTACAGGCCCCTTAGTTCTCCGAATGTCCACTTGCAGTATCTACACAAAGAGTGTTTCAGAACTGCTCCATCAAAAGTAAGATTCAACTCAGTTAGTTGAATGCACAGAACAGAAAAAAGTTTCACAGAATGCTTCTGTGTAGTTTTTATATGAAGATATTCCTTTTTCCACTAGAGGTTGTTTGGCGCTCTGAATGTCAACTAGCAGTTTCTACAGAAAGAGTTTTTGACAACTGCTCAATCAAAGGTAAGCTTTAACTCTATTAGTTGAATGCTCAGAAAAGAAAGAAGTTTCACAGACTATTTCTGTGTAGTTTTTATTTGAAGGTACTCCTTTTTCTACAATAGGTCCCATAGCGAAAAAATGTACACTTGCACTTTCTACAGAAAGCGTGTTTCAGAACTGCTCAATCAAAAGTAAAGTTCAACTCTGTAAGGTGAATGCACAGAACAGAAAGCAGTTTCACAGAATTCTTCTGTGTAGTTTTTATTTGAGGATATTTTTTTCCACAATTGAACTCTTAGGGTTCGGAATGTCCACTTGCAGTTTCTACAGAAAGAGTTTTTCAGAACTGCTCTATGAACAGTGAGCCTCAACCCTGTTAGTTGAATGCACAGAACAGACAAAAGTTTCACAGAATGCTTCTGTGTAGTTTTTATTTGGAGATATTCCTTTTTCCACTATAGGCCCTTTTGTGCTCCGAATGTCCACTTGCAGTTTCTCCAGAAAGAGTGTTTCAGAACTGCTCAATCAAAAGTAAGCTTCAACACTGTTAGTTGAATGCGCAGAACAGACAGAAGTTTCACAGAATGCTTCTGTGTAGTTTTTATTTACGGATATTTCTTTTTCCACTATAGGCCCCTTAGCGCTACAATTGTCCACTTGCAATTTCTACAGAAAGAGTGTTTCAGAACTGCTCAATCAAAAGTAAGCTTCAACTCTGTTAGTTGAATGCACAGAGCAGAAAGAAGTTTCACAGAATACTTCTGTGTATTTTGTATTTGAAGACATATCTTTCTCCTCTATAGGCCACTTAGCACACCGAATGTCAACTTGCTGTTTCTACAGAAAGAGTGTTTCAGAACTGCTCAATCAAATGTAAGCTTTAACTCTGTTAGTTGAATGCACAGAACAGAAAGGCGTTGCACAGAATGCTTTTTTGTTGTTTTGATGTGAAGTTATCCTTTTTCCACTATAGTCACCTTAGCGTTCCGGATGTCCAATTGCAGTTTCTACAGAAAGAGTGTTTCAGAACTGCTCAATTAAAGTAAGCTTTAGCACTGTTAGTTGAACCCACGGAACAGAAACAAGTTTCACAGAATGCTTCTGTGTAGTTTTTATTTGGCGGTATTCCTTTTCCCACTATAGGCCCATTAGTGCTACGAGTGTCCTCTTGCAGTTTTTACAGAAAGAGTATTTCAGAACTGCTCAACCAAAAGTCAGCTTCAACTCTGTTAGTCGAATAAACAGAACAGAAAGGATTTCCACAGAGTGTTTCTGTGTAGTTTTTATTTGGAGATATTGCTTTTTCCACTACAGACCCCTAAGCGCTCCAAATGTCCACTTGCAGTTTCTACAGAAAGAGTGTTTCAGAACTGCTCAATCAAAAGTAAGCTTCAAATCTGTTAGTTGAAAGCACAGAACTGAAAGAAGTTTCACTGAATGCTTCTGTGTAGTTTTTATTTGGAGATACTTCTTTTTCCACTACAGTCCCCTTAGCGCTCGGTATTTCCACTTGCATTATCTGCAGAAAGAGTGTTTCAGAACTGCTCAATCAAAAGTAAGCTTCAAGTCTGTTAGTTGAATGCACAGAAGAGAAAGAAGTTTCACAGATTGCTTCTGTGTAGTTTGTATTTGAAGACATAACTTTTTCGTCTATAAGCTGCGTAGCGCTCCGAATGTCAACTTGCTGTTCCTACAGAAAGAGTGTTTCAGAACTGCTCAATCAATTGTAAGCTTTAACTCTGTTAGTTGAATGCACAGAACAGAAAGGCGTTTCACAGAATGCTTTTGTGTAGTTTTGATATGAAGATATTCCTTTTTCCACTATAGGCCCCTTAGCGCTCTGGATGTCCACTTACAGTTTCTACAGAAAGAGTGTTTCAGAACTGCTCAATCGAAAGTAAGCTTCAACTCTCTTAGTTTAATGCACAGAACAGAAAATAGTTTCATAGAATGCTTCTGTGTAGTTTTTATTTGGAGATATTCCCTTTTCCAGTATAGGCCCCTTACCGCTCCGAATGTCCACTTGTAGTTTCTACAGAAGGAGTGTTTCAGAACTGCTCAATTAATGTAAGCTTCAACACTTAGTTGAATGCACGGAACAGAAAGAAGTTTCACAGAATGCTTCTGTGTACTTTTTATTTGAAGACATACCTTTTTCCAGTATAGGCCCCTTAGCGCTCCGAATATCAACTAGCCGTTTCTACAGAAAGAGTGTTTCAGAACTGCTCAATCAAAGGTAAATTTTAACTCTCTTAGTTGAATGCACAGAACAGAAAGAAGTTTCACAGAATGCTTCTGTGTAGTTTTCATTTGAGGATATTACTTTTTCCACTATGGGCCCCTCAGCGCTAGGAATGTACACATGCAGTCCATTTGGAAAGATTGTTTCACAACAGCTCAAACAAAAGTAAGCTCCAACTCTGTTAGTTGAATAAACAGAGCAGAAAGAAGTTTCACAGAATGCTTCTGTGTAGTTTTTGTTTGGAGATATTACTTTTTCCACTATAGGCCCCTTAGCGCTCCGAATGTCCACTTGCAGTTTCTGCAGAAAGAGTGTTACAGAAAAGCTCAATCAAAAGTAAGCTTCAACTCTGTTAGTTGAATGCACAGAACAGAAAGAAGTTTCACAGAATGCTTCTGTGTAGTTTTCATTTGGGGATTTTTTTTTTCCACTACTGGCCTTTTAGCGCTCCGAAAGTCCACTTGCAGTTTCTACAGAAAGAGTGTTTCAGAACCACTCAATGAAAAGTAAGCTTCAACTCTGTTAGCTGAATGCACAGAACAGAAAGAAGGTTCACAGAATGCTTCTGTGTAGTTTGTATTTGAACACATGTCTTTTTCCTCCATAAGCCGCTTTGGGCTCCGAATGTCAACTTGCAGTATCTACAGAAAGAGTGTTTCAGAACTGCTAAATGAAAGGTAAGTTTAATTACGTTAGTTGAATGCAGAGAACAGAAAGACTTTTCACAAAATGTTTTTGTGTGGTTTTCATGTGAAGATACTCCTTTTTCCACTATAGGCCCCTTAGATTTCCGGATGTCCATTGCAGTTCCTACAGAAAGAGTGTTTCAGAACTGCTCAATCAAAAGTAAGCTTCAACTCTGTTAGTTGAATGCACAGAACAGAAAGAAGTGTCACAGAATGCTTCTGTGTAATTTTTATTTGGAGATATTCCTTTTTCCACTATAGGCCCATTAGCGATCTGAATGTCCACATGCCGTTTCTACAAAAAGAGTGTTTGAGAACTGCTCAATTAAAGTAAGCTTCAACTCTGTTAGTTGAATGCACGGAACTGAAACAAATTTCACTGAATGCTTCTGTGTAGTTTTTATTTGAATATATTCCTTTTACCATTATAGGCCCCTTATCGCTCAGAATGTCCACTTGCAGTTTCTATAGAAAGAGTGTTTCAGAACTGCTCAATCAAAAGTAAGCTTCAACTCTGTTAGTTGAATGCACAGAACAGAAAGAAGTCTCAGAGAATGCTTCTGTGTAGTTTTTATTTGAAGATATTCCCTTTTCCACTGTAGGCCCCTTAGCGCTCGGAATGTCAACTTGCAGTTTCTACAGAAAGAGTGTTTCAGAACTGCTCAATCAAAAGTAAGCCTCAACTCTGTTAGTTGAATGCACGGAAAAGAATGAAGTTTCACGGAATGCTTCTGTGAAATTTTTATTGGAAGACACTCCTTTTTCCACTCTAGGCCCCTTAGTGCTCCCAATGTCCTCTTGCAGTTTCTACAGAAAGTGTGTTTCAGAACTACTCAATCAAATGTAAGCGTCAACTCTGCTAGTTGAATCCACAGAACAGAAATAAGCTTCACAGAATGCTTCTCTGTAGTTTTTATTTGGAGATATTCCTTTTTCCACTATAGGCCCCTTTGCGCTCCGAATGTCCACTTGCAGTTACTACAGAAAGAGTGTTTCAGAATTGCTCAATCAAAAGTAAGCTTCAGCTCTCTTAGTTGAATGCAGAGAACAGAAAGAAGTTTCACAGAAGGCTTCTGTGTGGTTTTTATTTGGAGATATTACTTTTTCCACTATAGGCCCCTTAGCGCTCTGAATGTACATTGCAGTTTCCACAGAAAGAGTGCTTCACAACTGCTCAATGAAAAGTAAGCTTCAACTCTGTTAGTTGAACGTACAGAACAGAAATAATTTTCACAGAATGCATCTCTGTAGTTTGTATTTGAAGATATATCTTTTTCCACTATACGCACCTTAGCGGTCCGAATGTCAACTTGCGTTTTCTACAGAAAGATTTTTTCAGAACTGCTCAAAGGTAAGCTTTATCTCTGTTAGTTCAATGCACAGAACAGAAAGGCGTTTCAAAGAATGCTTCTGTGTACTTTTTATTTGTAGATATTTCTTTTTCCACTATAGGCCCCTTAGCACTCAGAATGTCCACATGCAGTTTCTATAGAAAGAGTGTTTCAGAACTGCTCAATCAAAAGAAAGCTTCAACTGTGTTAGTTGAATGCACAGAACTGAAAGAAGTTTCACAGAATGCTTCTGTGTAGTTTTTATTTGAAGATATTCCTTTTTCCACTCTAGGCACCTTAGCGCTCGGAATGTCAACTTGCAGTTTCTACAGAAAGAGTGTTTCAAAACTGCTCAATCAAAAGTAAGCTTCAACACTGTTAGTTGAATGCACAGAACAGAATGAAGTTTCACGGAATGCTTCTGTGAAATTTTTATTGGAAGATACTCCTTTTTCCACTATAGGCCCCTTAGCGCTCTGAATATCCTCTTGCAGTTTCTACAGAAATAGTGTTTCAGAACTGCTCAATCAAATGTAAGCTTCAACTCTGCTAGTTGAATCCACAGAACAGAAATAAGCTTCACAGAATGCTTCTGTGTAGTTTTAATTTGGAGATATTCCTTTTTCCACTATAGGCCCTTTTTCCGCTTCGAATGTCCACTTGCAATTTCTACAGAAAGAGTGTTTCACAACTGCTCAATTAATGTAAGCTTCAACACTTAGTTAAATGCATGGAACAGAAAGAAGTTTCACAGAATGCTTCTGTGTACTTTTTATTTGAAGACATATCTTTTTCCAGTATAGGCCCCTTAGCGCTCCGAATATCAACTAACTGTTTCTACAGAAAGAGTGTTTCAGAACTGCTCAATCAAAGGTAAGCTTTAACTCTGTTAGTTGAATGCACAGAACAGAAAGAAGTTTCACAGAATGCTTCTGTGTAGTTTTTATTTGAGGATATTACTTTTTCCACTATCGGCCCCTTAGTTCTACGAATGTACACATGCAGTCCCTTTGCAAAGATTGTTTCAGAACAGCTCAAACAAAAGTAAGCTTCAACTCTGTTAGTTGAATAAACAGAGCAGAAAGAAGTTTCACAGAATGTTTCTGCGTAGTTTTTGTTTAGAGATATTTCTTTTTCCACTATAGGCAACTTAGCGCTCCGAATGTCCACTAGCAGTTTCTACAGATAGAGTGTTACAGAAAAGATCAATCAAAAGTAAGCTTCAACTCTGTTAGTTCAATGCACAGAACAGAAAGAAGTTTCACAGAATGCTTCTGTGTAGTTTTTATTTACGGATATTTCTTTTTCCACTATAGACCCTTTAGCGCTATGAATATCCACTTGCAGTTTCTACAGAAAGAGTGTTTCAGAACCGCTCAATGAAAACTAAGCTTCAACTCTGTTATTTGAAGGCACAGAACAGGAAGTGGGTTCACAAAATGCTTCTGTGTAGTTTGTATTTGAAGACATATCTTTTTCCTCCCTAAGCCGCTTTGCGCTCCGAATTTCAACTTGCAGTTTCTACAGAAAGAGATTTTCAGAACTGCTAAATCAAGGGTAAGCTTTCATTATGTTAGTGGAATGCAGAGAACAGAAAGACTTTTCACAAAATGTTTTTGTGTGGTTTTGATATGAAGATATTCCTTTTTCAACTATAGGACCCTTAGCCCTCAGAATGTCCACTTGCAGTTTCTACAGAAAGAGTGTTTCAGAAATGATCAATCAAAAGTAAGCTTCAACTCTGTTAGTTGAATGCACACAACAGAAAGAAGTTTCACAGAATTCTTCTGTGTAGTTTTTATTTGAGGATGTACCTTTTTCCACAATTGGCCCCTTAGGGTACGGAATCTCCACTTGTAGTTTCTACAGAAAGAGTGCTTCCGAGCTGCTCAATCAAAAGTAAGCTTCAAAGCTGTTAGTTGAATGCACAGAACAGAAAGTAGTTTCACCGAATGCTTCTGTGTAGTTTTTATTTGGAGATATTCCTTTTTCCAATATAGGCCCTTTAGCGCTCTGAATGTCCATTGCAGTTTCTACAGAAAGAGTGTTTCACAACTGCTCAATGAAAAGTAAGCTTCAACTCTCTTAGTTGAATGCACAGAACAGAAATAAGTTTCACAGTATGCTTCTCTGTAGTTTGTATTTGAAGATATATCTTTTTCCACTATAGGCCCCTTAGCACTCCGAATGTCAACTTGCAGTTTCTACAGAAAGATTGTTTCAGAACTGCTCAAAGATAAGTTTTGTCTCTGTTAGTTCCATGCACAGAACAGAAAGGCGTTTCAAAGAATGCCTTTGTGTCGTTTTTATTTGCCGATATTCCTTTTTCCACTCTAGGCCCCTTAGCGCACTGAATGTCAACTTTCAGTTTCTACAGAAAGGATATTTCAGAGCTTCTCATTCAAAAGTAAGCTTCAACTCTGTTAGTTGAATGCACAGAACAGAAAGAAGTTTCACAGAATGCTTCTGTGTAGTTTTTCTTTGGAGTTATTACTTTTTCCACTACAGGCGCCTTACCGCTCCGAATGTCCACTTACAATTTTTACAGTAAGAGTGTTTCAGAACTGCTCAATCAAAAGGAAGCTTCTACTCTGTTAGTTGAATGCATAGAACTGAAAGAAGTTTCACAGAAGGCTTCTGTGTAGTTTTTATTTGCAGATATTGCTTTTTCCACTATAGGCTTTTTAGCGCTCTGAATGTCCACTTGCACTTTCTATATAAAGAGTACTTCACAACTGCTCCAAAAAAAGTAAGCTTAAACCCTGTTAGTTGAATGCAGTGAACAGAAAGGAGTTTCACAGAATGCTTCTCTGTAGTTTGTATTTGAAGATATATCTTTTTACACTAGAGGCCCCTTAGCGCTCCAAATGTCAACTTTCAGTTTCTACAGAAAGAGTGTTTCAGAACTGCTCAATCAAAGGTAAGCTTTAACTCTGATTGTTGAATGCCCAGAACAGAAAGGCGTTTCAAAGAATGCTTTTGTGTAGTTTTTATTTGAAGGTATTCCTTTTTCCACTAGAGGCCCTTTAGCACTCCACATTTCCACTTGCAGTTTCTACAGAAAGATTGTTTCAGAACTGCTCAATCAAAAGTAAGCTTTAACTCTGTTAGTTGAATGCACGAAACATAAAGTAGTTTCACAGAATGCTTCTGTGTAGCTTTTATTTGAAGATATTCCTTTTTCCAATATAGGCCACTTAGCGCTCTGAATGTCCACTTGCCGTTTCTACAGAAAGAGTGTTTCAGAACTGCTCAATCAAAAGTAAGCTTCAGCTCTGTCAGTTGAATGCACAGAACAGAAAGAAGTTTCACAGAATACTTCTGTGTAGTTTTTATTTGGAGATATTTCTTGTTGCACTATAGGCCCTTTAGCACTCCGAATGTCCACTTGCAGTTTCTACACAAAGAGTGTTTGAGAACTGCTCAATCAATATGAAGCTTCAACTCCATTCGTTGACTACACAGAACAGAAAGAAGTTTCACAGAATGCTTCTGTGTAGTTTTTATTTGGAGATATCCCTTTTTCCACTATAGGCCCCTTAGCCCTCCGAATGTCCACTTGCAGTTTCTACAGAGTGTTTCAGAACGGCTCAATCAAAAGTAATCTTCAACTCTGTTAGTTGAATGCGCAGAAGAGAAAGAAGTTACACAGAATGCTTCTGTGTGCTTTTTATTTGGAGATATTCCTTTTTGCAATATAGGCCACTTAGCGCTCTGAATGTCCACTTGCAGTTTCTACAGAAAGTGTGTTTCAGAACTGCTCAGTCAAAGGTAAGCTTCAACTCTCTCAGGTGAATGCACAGAACAGAAAGAAGTTTCACAGAATGCTTCAGTGTAGTTTTTATTTGAAGACGTAACTTTTTCCACTATAAGCCCCTTAGCGGTACGAATGTCAGCTTGCAGTTTCTACAGAAAGAGTGTCTCAGAACTCCTCAATCAAAAGATTCAACTCTGTTAGTTGAATGTAGAGAACCGAAAGAAGTTTCACAGAATGCTTCTGTGTAGTTTTTATTTGAAGATATTCCTTTTTCCACCATAGGCCCCTTAGCGCTCGGAATGTCAACTTGCAGTTTCTACAGAAAGAGAGTTTCAGAGCTGCTCAATCAAAACTAAGGTTCAACTCTGTTAGTTGAAAGCACAGAACAGAAAGTAGTTTCACAGAATGCTTCTGTGTAGTTTTTATTTGATGATAATCCTTTTTCCACTGTAGGCCCCTTAGCGTTCCGAATGTCCTCTTGCAGTTTCTACAGAAAGAGTGTTTCAGAACTCCTCAATGAAAAGTAAGCTTCAACTCTGTTAGTTCAATGCACAGAACAGAAAGAAGCTTCACAGAATGCTTTTGTGTAGTTTTTATTTGGAGATATTTCTTTTTCCACTATAGGCCCCTTAGCCCTCCGAATGTCCAATTGCTGTTTCTACAGTAAGAGTGTTGCAGAACTGCTCAATCAAAAGTAAGCTTCAACTCTGTTAGGTGAATGCACGGAACTGGAAGAAGTTTCACAGAATGCTTCTGTGTGGTTTTTATTTGGAGATATTGCTTTTTGCACTATAGGCCCCTTAGCGCTCCGAATGTCCACTGCGGTATCTACACAAAGAGTGTTTCCGAACTCCTCAATCAAAAGTAAGTTTCAACTCTGTTAGTTGAATGCACAGATCAGAAAGAATTTTCACAGAATGCTTCTGTGTAGTTGTTATTTGTAGATATTCCTTTTTCCACTATATGCCCGTTAGCGCTCCGAATGTCCACTTTTGGTTTCTACAGAAAGAGTGTGTCAGGACTCCTCATCAAAAGTAAGTTTCATCTGTGTTTTTTGAATGCACAGATCAGAAAGAAGTTTCACAGAATGCTTCTGTTTAATTTTTATTTAAAGCTCTTCCTTTTTCCACTATAGGTCCCTTAGCGCTCTGAATGTCTGCTTGCGTTTTCTACAGAAAGTGAGTTTCAGAACTCCTCAATCAAAAGTAAGCTTCAACTCTGTTAGTTGAATGCACAGTTCAGAAAGAAGTTTCACAGAATGCTTCTGCGTGGTTTTTATTTGAAGATATTCCTTTTTACACTGTAGGCCCCTTAGCGCTCCGAATATCCACTTGCGATTTCTTCAGAAAGAGTGTTTCAGAACTGCTCAATCAAAAGTAAGCTTCAGCTCGGTTAGTTGAATGCACAGAACAGAAAGATGTTTCCCAGAATGCTTCCGTGTAGCTTTCATTTAAAGATATTACTTTTTCCACTATAGGCCCCTTAGTGCTCCGAATGTCAGCTTGCAGTTTCTACAGAAAGATTGTTTCAGAACTCCTCCATCAAAAGAAAGTTTCAACTATGTTAGTTGAATGCAGAGATCAGAAAGTAGTTTCACAGAATGCTTCTGTGTAGCTTATATTTGAAGATATAACTTTTTCCACTATAATCCCGTTAGGGTTCTGAATGTCCAGTTGCGGTTTCTACAGAAAGTTTGGTTCAAAACTCCTCAATCAAAATTAAGATTCAACTCTGTCAGTTGAATGTACAGATCTGAAAGGAGTTTCACAAAATGCTTCTGGGTAGTTTTTTTTTGAAGATATTCCTTTTTCCAGTATAGGCCACTTAGTGCTCGGATTGTCCACTTGTGGTTTCAACAATAAGAGTGTTTCAGAACCCTTCATCCCATGTAAGGTTCAACTCTGTTAGTTGAACGCACAGTCGAGAAAGAAGTTTCACAGAATGCTTCTGTGTGTTTTTATTTGAACATATTCTTTTTTCCACTATAGGCCACTTAGCGCTCCGAATGTCCACTTGCAGATTCTACAGAAAGAGTGTTTCTGAACTCCTCAATCAAAAGTAAGGTTCAACTCTGTTATTTGAATGCACACATCAGAAAGAAGTTTCACAGAATGCTTCTGTGTAGTTTTTATTTGAAGATATTCCTTTTTCCACCATGGGCCCCTTTGTGCTATGAATGTCAATTTGCAGTTTGTACAGAAAGTATGTTACAGAACTCTTCAATCAAACGTAAGGTTTAGCACTGTAAGTTGAATGCACAGATCAGAAAGCAGTTTCACAGAATGCTTCTGTGTAGTTTTAATTTGAAGTTATTCCTTTTTCCACTATAGGCTCATTATTGCTGTGAATGTCCATTTGCATTTTCTACAGAAAGAGTGTTTCAGAACTCCCCTATCAAAAGTAGGTTTCAACTCTGTTACTTGAATGCACACATCAGAAAGTTGTTTCACAGAATGCTTTTGTGTAGTTTTTATTTTAAGCTATTCCTTTTTTCACTGCAGGCCCCTTAGTGCTCCGAATGTCCACTTGCAGTTTCTACAGAAAGACTGTTTCAGAACTGCTCAATCAAAAGTAAGGTTCAACTCTGTTAGTTGAATGCACAGATCAGAAAGTAGTTTCACAGAATGCTTCTGTGTAGTTTTCATTTGAAGATTTTCCTTTTTCCACTCTACGCCCCTTAGCTCTCCGATTGTCCACTTGTGTTTTCTACAGTAACAGTCTTTCAGAACTCCTCAATCCAAAGTAAGGTTCAAATCTGTTGTTGAATGCAAAGATCAGACAAAAGTTTCACAGAATGCTTCTGTGTTGTTTTTATTTAAAGATATTTTTTTTCCACTATAAGGCATTTAGCGCTCCGAATTTCCACTTGCGGTTTCTACAGAAAGAGTTTTTCACAACTCCTAAGTAAAAAGTAACGATCAGCTCTGTTAGCTGAATGTACAGATCAGAAAGAAGTTTCACAGAATGCTTCTGTGTAGTTTTTATTTGAAGAGATTCCTTTTTCCACTATAGGACCCTTAGCGCTCCGAATATCCACTTGTGGCTTCTCCAGAAATAGTATTTCAGAACTACTCAATAAAAAGTAAATTTCAACTCGGTTATTTGAATGGAAAGATCAGCAAGAAGTTTCACAGAATGCTTCTGTGTAGTTTTTATTTGAAGATATTCCTTTTTCTACTTTATTCAATTTAGCACGCTGAATGTCCACTTGCAGGTCCTACAGCAAGAGTTTTTCAGAACTCCTCAATCAAAAGTAAGTTTCAAGTCTGTTAGCTGAATGCGCAGATCAGAAAGAAGTTTCACACAATGCTTCTGTGCAGTTTTTATATGAAGATATTCCTTTTTCCACCATAGGCCTCTTGGCGCTCCAAATGTCCACTTGCGGTTTCCGCAGAAAGTGTGTTTCAGAGCTCCTCAATCAAAAGTAAGGTTCAACTCTGTTAGTTGAATGCACAGATCAGAAAGAAGTCACACAGAATGCTTCTGTGTAGTTTTTATTTGAAGATATTAATTTTTCCACTATAGGCCCATTAGCGCTCTGAATGTCCACCTGTGGTTTCTACAGAAAGAGTGTTTCAGAATTCCTCAATCAAAAGTAATGTTCAATTCTGTTAGATGAATGCACAGACCACAAAGAAGTTTCACTGAAGTCATCTGTGTAGTTTTTATTTGAAGATATTCCTTTTTCCACTATAGGCCCCTCAGCGATGGGAATGTCCACTTGCGGTTTCTACAGAAAGAGTGTTTCAGATCTCCTCAATGAAGAGTGAGGTTCAACTGTATTAGGTGAATGCACAGATCAGAAAGAAGTTTCCCAGAATGCTTCTGTGTAGTTTTTACTTGAAGGTTTTCCTTTTTCCACTCTACGACCCTTAGCTCTCCCAATTTCCACTGGCGTTTTCTACAGAAACAGTCTTTCAGAACTCATCAATCAAAACTAAGGTTCAACTCTGTTAGTTGAACGCACAGTCGAGAAAGAAGTTTCACAGAATGCTTCTGTGTTGTTTTATTTGAAGATATTTTTTTTCCACTATAGGCCATTTAGCGCTCCGAATGTCCACTTGCGGTTTCTACAGAAAGAGTGTTTCAGAACTCCTAAGTCTAAAGTAACGTTCAGCTCTGTTAGTTGAATGTACAGATTAGAAAAAAGTTTCACAGAATGCTTCTGTGTAGTTTTTATTTGAAGAGATTCCTTTTTCCACTATTTGCCTTAGTGCTCCGAATGTCCACTTGCGGTTCCTCCAGAAATAGTGTTTCAGAAGTACGCAATAAAAAGTAACTTTCAACTCAGTTAGTTGAATGGAAAGATCAGAAAGAAATTTCACAGAATGCTTCTGTATAGTTTTTATTTGAAGATGTTCCTTTTTCTACTTTAGTCAATGTAGCGCTCCGAATGTCCACTTGCAAGTTCTACAGCAAAAGGTTTTCAGAACTCCTCAATCAAAAATAAGGTTCAACTATGTTAGCTGAATGCACAGATCAGAAAGAATTTTCACAGAATGCTTCTGTGTAGTTTCTGTTTGAAGATATTCCTTTTTCCACTATAGGCCCCTTAGTGCTCCGACTGTCCAGTTGTGGTTTCTACAGAAGGAGTGTTTCAGAAATCCTCAATCAAATGTAATGTTCAACTCTGTTAGTTGAATGCACAGATTAGAAAGTAGTTTCACAGAATGCTTCTGTGCATTTTTTATATGAAGATAATCCTTTTTCCATCATAGGCCCCTTAGCGCTCCGAATGTCCACTGGAGGTTTCTACAGAAAGTGTGTTTGAGAACTCCTCAATCAAAGTAAGGTTCAACTCTGTTGGTTGAATGCACAGATCAGAAAGAAGTCACAAGGAATGCTTCTGTGTGGTTTTTATTTGAAGATATTCCTTTTCCTACTATAGGCCCTTTAGCACTCCGAATGTCCTCTTACAGTTTCTACAGAAAGAGTGTTTCA
Organism: Nomascus leucogenys; assembly: GCF_006542625.1. Classification (NCBI taxonomy): domain Eukaryota; kingdom Metazoa; phylum Chordata; class Mammalia; order Primates; family Hylobatidae; genus Nomascus; species Nomascus leucogenys. Next base: position 25,037 of record NW_022097920.1, read on the forward strand.
GAACTCCTCAATCAAAAGTAAGGCTCAATTCTGTTAGATGATTGCACAGACAACAAAGAAGTTTCACTGAAGTCATCTGTGTAGTTTTTATTTCAAGATATTCCGTTTTCCACTCTAGGCCCTTCAGCGATCCGAATGTCCACTTGAGGTTTCCAAGAAAGAGTGTTTCAGAACTCCTCAATGAAGAGTCAGGTTCAACTCTGTTAGTTGAATGCACAGATCAGAAAGAAGTTTCACAGAATGCTTCTGTGTAGTTTTTATTTGAAGACATTCCTTTTTCCACTATAGGCCCCATAGTGCTCCGAATTTCTACCTGCAGTTTCTATAGAAAGAGTGTTTCAAAACTCCTCAATCAAAAGTAATGTCTAACTCTGTTAGTTGAATGCATAGATTGGAAAGAAGTTTCACAAAATGCTTCTGTGTAGTTTTTATTTGAAGGGATTCCTTTTTCCTCGACAGGCTGCGTAGCGCTCCAAATGTGCTCTTCCAATTTCTACAGAAAGAGTGTTTCAAAACTCCTCAATCAAATGTAAAGCTCAAACCTGTTAGTTGAGTGTGCAGATCAGAAAGAATTTTCACAGAATGCTTCTGTGTAGTTTTCATTTGATGATTTTTTTTTTCCACGATAGGCCTCTTAGCGCTCCAAATGTCCACTTGCAGTTTCTACAGAAAGAGTGTTTCAAAACTCCTCTATCAAAAGTAAGGTCCAACTCTGTTAGTTGAATGCGCAAATCAGAAAGAGGTTTCACAGAATGCTTCTGTGTAGTTTTCATTTGAAGATATTCCTTTTTCCAAGATAGGCCTCTTAGCGCTACAAATGTCCACTTGCAGTTTTTACAGAAAGAGGGTTTCAAAACTCCTCAATTGAAGGTAAGGTTCAACTCTGTTAGTTGAATTCACAGATCAGAATGAAGTTTCACAAAATGTTTCTGTGCAGTTTTTATTTGAAGATATTCCTTCTTTCACGATACGCCATGTATCTCTCCAACTGTCCACTTCCAGTTTCTACAGAGAGTGTTTCAAAACTCCTCAATTGAAGGTAAGGTTCAACTCTGTTAGTTGAATTCACAGATAAGTAAGAAGTTTCACAGAATGGTTCTGTGTAGTTTTTATTTGAAGATATTCCTTTTTCCACGATAGGACCTGTACCGCCCCAAATGTCCACTTGCAGTTTCTATAGAAAGTGTGTTTCAGAACTGCTCAATCAAAAGTGAGGTTCAACACTGTTAGTTAAATGCACAGATCAGAAGGAAGTTTCACAGATTGCTTCTGTGTAGTTTTTATTTGAAGATATTCCTTTTTGCACTGTATGCCTCATATCGCTCCGAATGTCCACTTCCAGTTTCTACAGAAAGAGTGTTTCAAAACTCCTCAATCAAACGTGAGGTTCAACTGTGTTAGTTGAATGCACAGATGGGAAAGAAGTTTCACAGAATGCTTCTGTGTAGTTTTTATTTGAAGACAATCCCTTTTCCAATATTTGCCTCAAAGCGCTGCAAATGTCCACTAGCAGTTTATACAGAAAGAGTGTTTCAAAACTCCTCAATCAAAAGGAAGGTTGAACTCTGTTAGGTGAATACACTGATCAGAAAGAAGTTTCACAGAATGTATCTGTGTAGTTTTTATTTGAAGATATTCCCTTTTGCACGATATGCCTCAAAGCACTCCAAATGTCCACTTGCAGATTTTCCAAATAGAGTGTTTCAAAACTGCTAAATCAAAAGTAAGGTTGAACTCTGTTAGTTGAATGCACAGATCAGAAAGAAGTTTCACAGAATTATTCTGTGCAGTTTTTATTTGAAGTTATTTGTTTTTCCATGATAGGCCTCAAAGAGCACCAAATGTCCACTTGCAGTTTATACAGAAATAGTGGTTCAAAACCCCTCATTAAAAAGTAAGGTTCAACTGTGTTAGTTGAATGCACAGATCAGAAAGAAGTTTCAAAGAATGTTTTCTTGTCGTTTTTAGGGGAAGATTTTTCTTTTTTCACCACAGTCCTCAATGTTTGCCACATGTCCACTTGCAGAATCTACAAATAGAGTGTTTCAAAACTGCTATATGAAAAGTAACGTTCAAATCTGTTAGTTGAATGCACAGCTCAGAAATTAGTTTCAGAGAATGCTTCTGTGTAGTTATTATTTGAAGATATTCCTTTTTCCATGATAGGCCACAAAGCGCTCCAAATGTCCACTTTCAGTTTATACTGAAAGAGTGTTACAAAACTCCTCAGCCAAAAGTAAGTTTCAACTCTGTTAGTTGAATGCACAGATAAGAAAGAAGTTTCACAGAATGCTTTTGTGTGGTTTTTATTTGAAGATATTCCTTTTTCCACGATGGGCATCTTAGCGCTCTGAATGTCCACTTGCAGTTTATACAGAAAGGGTCTTTCAAAACTCCTCAATCAAAAGTAACTTTCAACTCTGTTAGTTGAATGCACAGATAAGAAAGAAGTTTCCCAGATTTTTTCTGTGTAGTTTTAATTTGAAGATATTCCTTTTTCCATGAAACTCCTCGTAGCGCTCAAAATGTCCACTTGCAGTTTATTCAGAAAGAGTGCTTCAAAACTGCTCCACCAAAAGTAAGGTTGAACTCTGTTAGTTGAATACAAAGATCAGAAAGAAGTTTCCCAGAATGGTTCTGTGTTGTTTTTATTTGAAGGTATTCCTTTTTCTACGATAGGCCGCATAGCGCTAGAAATGTCCACTTGCAGGTTTTACAGAAAGAATGTTTCAGAACTCTTCAATCAAAAGTAAGGTTCAACTCTGTTAGTTGAATTCACAGATTCGACAGAAATTTCACAGATTGCTTCTGTGTAGCTTTTATTTGAAGGTATTCCTTTTTCCATGGTAGGTCTCATAGCACGCAAAATGTGTACTTGCAATTTATACAGAAAGACTGTTTCAAAACTCCTCAAACAAAATTGAGATTCAACTCTGTTAGTTGAATGCACAGATCAAAAAGAAGTTTCTCAGAGTGATTCTGTGTAGTTTTTACATGAAGACGTTCCTTTTTCCACGATAGGCCACATAGCGCTCCAAATGTCCACTTGCAGTTCATACAGAAAGGGTGTTTCAAAACCGCTCCATCAAAAGTATGTTTCAACTCTGTTAGTTGAATGCACAGATGAGAAAGAAGTTTCACAGAATGCTTCTGGGTATTTTTTATTTGAAGATATTACTTTTTCCAAGATAGGCCGCGTAGCGCTCCAAATGTCCACTTGCAGTTTATACAGAAAAATTGTTTCAAAACTGCTCCATCAAAAGTAAGGTTCAACTCTGTTAGTTGAATGCACAGATCACAAAGAAGTTTCACAGAATGCTTCTGTGTAGTTTTTATTTGAAGATGTTCCTTTTTCCAAGATAGGAAGCGTAGAGCTCCAAATGTCCACGTGCAGTTTATACCGAAAGAGTGTTTGAAAACTGCTCCATCAAGGGTAGGGTTCAACTCTGTTAGTTGAATGCACAGATCAGAGAGAAGTTTCACAGAATGCTTCTGTGTAGTTTTTATTTGAAAATATTCCTTTTTCAAAGATAGGCCGCATAGCGCTACAAATGCCCACTTACAGTTTATACAGAAGGAGTGTTTCAAAATGCTTCAATCCAAAGTAAGGTTCAACTATGTTAGTTGAATGTACAGATCAGATAGAAGTTTCATAGAATGCTTCTGTGTAGTTTTTATTTGAAGATATTCCTTTTTCCACGATAGGCCGCATAGCGCTCCAAATGTCCACTTGCAGTTTATACAGAAAGAGTGTTTCAAAACTCCTCAATCAAAAGTAAGTTTCAACTCTGTTAGTTCAATGCTCTGATCAGAAAGAAGTTTCACAGAATGCTTCTGTGTAGTTTTTATTTGAAGATATTCCTTTATCCAAGATAGGCCTATTAGCGCTGAAAATATCCATTGCATTTTATGCAGAAAGAGAGGTTGAAAGCTGGTGCATCAAAAGTAAGGTTCAACTCTGATAGCTGAATGCACAGATCAGAAAGAAGTTTCACAGAATGCTTCTGTGTAGTTTTTATTTGAAGATATTCCTTTATCCATTTTAGGCCTCATAGCGCTCCAAATGCCCACTTACAGTTTTTACAGAAAGAGTGGTTCAAAACTCTTCAATCAAAGTAAGTTTCAACTATGTTAGTTGAATGCACAGATCAGAAAGAAGTTTCACAGAATGCTTCTGTGAAGTTTTTATTTAAAGATAATCCTTTTTCAAGGATAGGATGCGTTGCGCTCCAAATGTCCTCTTGCAGTTTATACAGAAAGAGTGTTTCAACACTCCTCAATCAAAAGTAAGGTTCAACACTGTTAGTTGAATGCACAGATCTAAAAGAAGTTTCACAGAATTCTTCTTTGTAGTTTTAATTTGAAGATATTCCTTTTTCCGCGATAGGCCTCTTAGCGCTCCAAATGTCCACTTGCAGTTTATACAGAAAGAGTGTCTCAAAACTCTTCAATCTAAAGTAAGTTTCATCTCCATTAGTTGAATGCACAGATCAGAAAGAAGTTTCACAGAATGCTTCTGTGTAGTTTTGATTTGAAGATATTCCTTTTTCCACGATAGGCCTCGTAGGGCTCCAAATGTCCACTTGCAGTTTATACAGAAATAGTGTTTCAAAACTGCTCCATTGAAAGTAAGGTTCAACTGTGTTAGTTGAATGTACAGATCACACAGAAGTTTCACAGAATGCTTCTGTGTAGTTTTTATTTGGAGATATTCCTTTTTCCACGATAGGCCTCACAGCACTACAAATGTCAACTTGCAGTTTATGCAGAAAGAGTGTTTCGAAACTTGTCCATGAAACTAAGGTTCAACACTGTTAGTTGAATGCACTGGTGATAAAGAAGCTTCACAGAATGCTTCTGTGTAGTATTTATTTCATGATTTTCATTTTTCCATGATAGGCTGCATACCCGTCCAAATGTCCACTTGCAGTTTATACAGAAAGAGTGTTTCAAAACTGCTCCAGAAAAAGTAAGGTTTAAATCTGTTAGTTGCATGCACAGATAAGAAAGAAGTTTAACAGAATGCTTCTGTGTAGTTTTTATTTGAAGACATTACTTTTAAGAAAATTGGCCACTTAGCGATCCAAATGTTGACTTTCAGTTTATACAGAAAGAGTGTTTTAAACTACTCCATCAAAATTAAGGTTCAACTCTGTTAGTTGAATGCACAGATTTGAAAGAAGTTGCACAGAATGCCTCTGTGTACTTTTTATTTGAAGATATTCCTTTTTCAATGATAGGCCACATAGCGCTCCAAATGTCCACTTGCAGTTTATACTGAAAGAGTGTTTCAAACTCCTCAATCAAAAGTAAGGTTCAACTCTTTTAGATGAATGCACAGAGCAGAAAGAAGTTTCACAGAATGCTTCTGTGTAGTTTTTATTTGAAGATATTCCTTTTTTGACGATAGGCAGCGTAGCGCTTGAAATGCTGACTTGCAGTTTACACAGAAAGAGTGTTTCAAAACTGATCCATCAAAAGTAAGGTTCAGCTCTGTTAGTTGAATGCACAGATCAGAAACAAGTTTCACATAATGCTTCTGAGTAGTCTCTGTTCGAAGACATTTGTTTTCGAACGATAGACCGCATAGCTCTCCAAATGTCCCCTAACAGTTCATACAGAAAGAGTGTTTCAAAACTCCTCAATCAAAAGTAAGGCCCAACTCTGTTAACTGAATGCACAGATCAGAAGGAAGTTTCACAGAATGGTTCTGTGTAATTTTTATTTGAAGATATTCCTTTTTCCACGATAGGGCTCTTAGCGCTCCAAATGAACGCTTGAAATTTCTACAGAAAGATTATTTGAAAACTCCTCAATCAAAATGAAGGTTAAACTCTGTTAGTTGAATGCACAGATCATAAAGAAGTTTCACAGAATCGTTCTGTGTAGTTTTTATTTGAAGAAACTCCTTTTGCCACGATAGGCCAATTAGCGCTCCAAATGTCCAATTGCAGTTTATACAGAAAAAGGGTTTCAAAACTGCTCCCTCAAAAGTAAGGTTCAACTCTGTTAGTTGAATGCACAGATCAGAAATAAGTTTCACAGAATGCTTCTCTGCAGTTTTTTTTGAGGAAATTCCTTCTTCCAAGATAGGCCACGTAGTGCTCCAAATGTCCACTTGCAGTTTATACAGAAAGAGTGTTTCAAAACTCCTCAATCAAAAGTAGGGTTCAACACTGTTAGCTGAATGTGCAGATCATAAAGAAGTTTCACAGAATGCTTCTGTGTAGTTTTTATTTGAAGATACTCTTTTTCCACGATAGGCCTCTTCATGTTCTAATTGTCCATTTGTAGTTTCTACAGAAAGAGTGTTTCAAAACTCCTCAATCAAAAGTAATGTTCAACTCTGTTATTTGAATGCACAGTCAGAAAGAAGTTTCACAGAATGCTTCTGAGTAGTTTTTATTGGAAGACACTCCTTTTTCCACTGTACGCCTCTTAGCACTCCAAATGTCCACTTGCAGTTTCTACAGAAAGAGTGTTTCAAAACTCCTCACACAGAAGTAAGGTTCAACTCTGCTAGTTGAATTCACAGATCAGAAATCATTTTCACAGAATGCTTCTGTGTAGTTTTTATTTGAAGATATTTCTATTTCCACGATGGGCCGTGTAGCGCTTCAATTGTCCACTTGCAGTTTTTACAGAAAGAGTGTTTCAAACTCCTCAATCAAAAGTAATGTTCATCTCTGTTATTTGAATGCACAGATCAGAAAGAAGTTTCACAGAAGGCTTCTGTGCAGTTTTTATTTAAGATATACCTTTTTCCACGATAGGCCTCGTAGCGCTACAAATGTCCACTTGCAGTTTCTACAGAAAGAGGGTTTTAAGACTCCTCAATCAAAAGTAAGTTTTAACTCAGTTAGTTGAATGCACAGATCAGAAAGAAGTTTCACAGAATCCTTCTGTGTAGTTTTTATTTGAAGATATTCCTTTTTCCACAATAGGCAGCGTAGCGCTCCAAAAGTCCACTTGCATTTTCTACAGAGAGAATGTTTCAAAACATCTCAATCAAAAGTAAGGTTGAACTCTGTTAGTTGAATGCACAGAGCAGAAAGAAGTTTCACAGAGTGCTTCTGTGTTGTTTTTATTTGAAGATATTCCCTTTTCACTATATGCCGCATAGCGCTCCAAATGTCCACTTGCAGTTTCTACAGGAAGAGTGTTTCAAAACTCCTCAATCAAAATTAAGGTTCAACTCTGTTAGTTGAATGCACAGATCAAAAAGAAGTTTCACAGAATGCTTCTGTGTAGTTTTTACTTGAAGATATTCCTTTTTCCACGATAGGTAGTGTAGCGCTCCAAATGTCCACTTGCAGTTTCTACAGAAAGAGTGTTTCAAAACTCCTCAATCAAAAGTAAGGTTCAACTCTGTTAGTTGAATGCACAGATCAGGGAGTAGTTTCACACAATGCTTCTGTGTAGTTCTTATTTGAAGATATTCCTTTTTCTATCATAGGCCTTGTAGCAATCCAAATGTCCACTTGCAGTTTTTAAAGAAAGAGTGTTTCAATAGTCCTCAATCAAAAGTAAGGTTCAGCTCGGTTGGTTGAATGCAGAGATAAGAAAGAAGTTTCACAGCATTCTGTGTAGTTTTTATTTGAAGATATATCTTTTTCCATGATAGACCTCTTAGCGCTCCAAATATCCACTTTCAGTTTCCACAGAAAGTGTGTTTCAAAACTCCTCAATCCAAAGTAAGGTTCTACTCTGTTAGTTGAATGCACAGATCAGAAAGTAGTTTAACAGAATGCTTCTGTGTAGTTTTTATGTGAAGATATTCCTTTTTCCACGTTAGGCCGCGTAGCGCTCCAAATGTCCACTTGCAGTTTCTACAGAAAGAGTGTTTCAAAACTCCTCAATCAAAAGTGAGGTTCAACACTGTTAGTTGAATGCACAGATCAGAAAGAAGTTTCACAGAATACTTCTGTGTGGTTTTTATTTGAAGATATTCCTTTTTCTACGATAGGCCGCTTAACCCTCCAAATGTCCAATTGAAGTTTATACAGAAAGAGTCTTTGAAATCTCCTCAATCAAAAGTAACTTTCATCTCTGTTAGTTGATTGCGCAGATCAGAAAGAAGTTTCACAGAATGCTCCTGTGTAGTTTTTATTTGAATATATTCCTTTTTCTACAATAGGCCTCTTAGCGCTCCAAATGTCCACTTGCAATTTCTAGAGAAAGAGTGTTTCAAAACTCCTCAATGAAAAGTAAGGTTCAACTCCATTAATTACATGCACAGAACAGGAAGAAGTTTCACAGAATGCTTCTGTGTGGTTTTTATTTCACGATATTCCTTTTTCCAAGATAGGCCACATAGCGCTCCAAATGTCCACCTGCAGTTTGTACAGAAAGAGTGTTTCAAAACTCCTCAATCTAAAGTAAGCTTCCACTATGTTAGTTAAATGCACAGAACCGAAAGAAGTTTCACAGAATGCTTCTGTGTAGTTTTTATTTTAAGATATTACTTTTTCCACGATAGGCCTCTTAGCACCCCAAATGTCCACTTGCAGTTTCAACAGAAAAAGTGTTTCAAAACTTCTCAATCAAAGTGAGGTTCAACACTCGTAGTTGAATGCATAGAACAGAAAGAAGTTTCACTGAATGCTTCTGTGTAGTTTTTATTTGAAGATATTCCTTTTTCCACGTTAAGCCACGTAGTGCTCCAAATGTCCACTTGCAGTTTCTACAGAGAGTGTGTTTCAAAATTCCTCAATCAAGAGTAAAGTTCAACTCTGTTACTGGAATGCACATTTCAGAAAGAAGTTTCACAGAATGCTTCTGTGCAGTTTTTATTTGAAGACATTCCCTTTTCCACTACAGGCCGTGTAGCGCTCCGTATGTCCACTTGCAGTTTCTACAGAATGAGTGTTTCAAAACTCCTCAATCAAAAGTAAGCATCAACTCTGTTAGTTGAATGCACAGATAAGAAAGAAGTTTCACAGAATGCTTCTGTGTAGTTTCTATTTCTAGATATTCATTTTTCCATGATAGGCCGCATGGCGCTCCAAATGTCCACTTGCAGTTTCTACAAAAAGAGTGTTTCAAAACTCCTCAATCTAAAGTAAGGTTCAACTCTGTTAGTTGAATGCACAGATCAGAAAGAAGTTTCACAGAATATTTCTATGTGGTTTTTATTTGAAGATATTCCTTTTTCTATGATAGGCCACATAACGCTCCAAATGTCCAATTGCAGTTTCTACAGAAAGAGTCTTTGAAAACTCCTCAATCAAAAGTAACTTTCCACTCTGTTAGTTGATTGCACAGATCAGAAAGAAGTTTCACAGAATGCTTCTGTGTAGTTTTTATTTGAATATATTCCTTTTTCCACGATAGGCCTCTTAGCGCTCCAAATGTCCACTTGCAATTTCTAGAGAAAGAGTGTTTCAAAACTGCTCAATGAAAAGTAAGGTTCAACTCCGTTAGTTAAATGCACAGAACAGAAAGAAGTTTCACAGAATGCTTCTGTGTAGTTTTTATTTGAAGATAATCCTTTTTCCATGATAGGCCGCGTAGTGCTCCAAATGTCCACTTGCAGTTTCTGCAGAAAGAGTGTTTCAAAACTCCTCAATGAAAAGTAAGGTTCAACTCTTTTAGTTGAATGCACACATCAGAAAGAAGTTTCACAAAATGCTTCTGGGTAGTTTTTATTTGAAGATATTCCTTTTTCCACGATAGGCTGCATAGCGCTCCTAGTGTCCACTAGCAGTTTCTATACAAAGAGTGTTTCAAAACTCCTCAATCAAAAGTGTACTTCAACTCTGTTAGTTGAATTCACAGATCAGAAAGTAGTTTCACAGAATGCTTCTATGTACTTTTTATTTGATGATATTCATTTTTCCATGATATGCCACATAGCGCTCCAAATACCCACCTGCAGTTTCTACAGAAAGAGTGTTTCAAAACTCCTCAATCAAAAGTAAGGTTCAACTCTGTTAGTTGAATGCACAGATCAGAAAGACGTTTCACAGAATGCTTCTGTGTGGTTTTTATTCCAAGACATTCCTTTTTCCAAGATAGGCCGCGTAGCGCTCCAAATTTCCACCTGCAGTTTGTACAGAAAGAGTGTTACAGAACTCCTGAATCAAAAGTAAGCTTCCGCTATATTAGTTAAATGCACAGAACAGAAAGAAGTTTCACTGAATGCTTTTGTGTGGTTTTTATTTGAAGATATTCCTTTTTCCACGATAGGCCTCTTAGCACTGCAAATGTCCGCTTGCAGTTTCTACAGAAAGAGTGTTTCAAAACTCCTCAGTCAAAAGTAAGGTTGAACTCTGTTAGTTGAATGCACAGATCAGAAAGAAGTTTCACAGAATGCTTCTGTGTAGTTTTTTTTTAGGATATTCTTTTTCCATGATAGGCCTCTTTGTGCTCGAAATTTCCAGTAGCAGTTTCTACAGAGTGTTTCAAAACTCCTCAATCAAAAGTAGGGTTCAACTCTGTTATTTGAATGCACAGATCAGAATGAACTTTCACAGAATGCTTCTGTGTGGTGTTTTTTTATTTTTATTTTTATTTTTTGTTATACTTTAGGTTTTAGTTTACATGTGCACAATGTTCTGGTTTGTTACATATGTATCCATATGCCATGTTGATTTCCTGCACCCATTAACCTGTCATTTAGCATTAGGTATATCACCTAATGCTGTCCCTCCCCCCTCCCCCCACCCCACAACAGTGCGATGTTCTCCTTCCTGTGTCCATGAGTTCTCATTGTTCAGTTCCCACCTATGAGTGAGAACATGCGGTGTTTGGTTTTTTGTCCTTGCACTAGTTTACTGAGAATGATGTTTTCCAGTTTCATCCATGTCCCTACAAAGGACACGAACTCATCATTTTTTATGGCTGCATAGTATTCCATGGTGTATATGTGCCACATTTTCTTAATCCAGTCTATTTTTGTTGGACATTTTCACTTGGTTCCAACTCTTTGCTATTGTAAATAGTGCCACAATAAACATACATGTGCATGTGTCTTTATAGTAGCATGATTTATAGTCCTTTGGGTATATTCCCAGTAATGGGATGGCTGGGTCAAATGGTATTTCTAGTTCGAGATCCCTGAGGAATCGCCACACTGACTTCCACAATGGTTGAACTAGTTTATAGTCCCCCCAACAGTGTAAAAGTGTTCCTATTTCTCCACATCCTATCCAGCACCTGTGGTTTCCTTATTTCTTAATGATGGCCATTCTAACTGGTGTGAGATGGTATCTCAATATGGTTTTGATTTGCATTTCTCTGATGGCCAGTGATGATGAGCATTTCTTCATGTGTTTTTTGGCTGCATAAATGTCTTCTTTTGAGAAGTGTCTGTTCATATCCTTTGCCCACTTTTTGATGGGGTTGTTTGTTTTTTTCTTGTAAATTTGTTTGAGTTCATTGTAGATTCTTGATATTAGCCCTTTGTCAGATGAGAAGGTTGTAAAAATTTTCTCCCATTCTGTAGGTTGCCTGTTCACTCTGATGGTGGTTTCTTTTGCTGTGCAGAAGCTCTTTAGTTTAATGAGATCTCATTTGTCAATTTTGACTTCTGTTGCCATTGCTTTTGGTGTTTTAGACATGAAGTCCTTGTCCACGCCAATGTCCTGAATGGTATTGCCTAGGTTTTCTTGTAGGATTTTAATGGTTTTAGGTCTAACATTTAAGTCTTTAATCCATCTTGAATTAATTTTTTTTATAAGGTGTAAGGAAGGGATCCAGTTTCAGCTTTCTACATATGGCTAGCCAGTTTTCCCAGCACCATTTATTAAATAGGGAATCCCTTCCCCATTTCTTGTTTTTGTCAGGTTTGTCAAAGATCAGATAGTTGTAGATATGCGGCATCATTTCTGAGGGCTCTGTTCTGTTCCATTGATCTATGTCTCTGTTGTGGTACCAGTACCATGCTGTTTTGGTTACTGTAGCCTTGTAGTATAGTTTGAAGTCCGGTAGCCTGATGCCTCCAGCTTTGTTCTTTTGGCTTAGGATTGACTTGGCGATGCAGGCTCTTTTTTGGTTCCATATGAAATTTAAAGTAGTTTTTTCCAGTTCTGTGAAGAAAGTCATTGGTAGCTTGATGGGGATGGCATTGAATCTATAAATTACCTTGGGCAGTATGGCCATTTTCACGATATTGATTCTTCCAACCCATGAGCATGGAATGTTCTTCCATTTGTTTGTATCCTCTTTTATTTCATTGAGCAGTGGTTTGAAGTTCTCCTTGAAGAGGTCCTTCACATCCCTTGTAAGTTGGATTCCTAGGTATTTTATTCTCTTTGAAGCAATTGTGAATTGGAGGTCAATCATGATTTGGCTCTCTGTTTGTCTGTTATTGGTGTACAAGAATGCTTGCGATTTTTGTACATTGATTTTTTATCCTGAGACTTTGCTGAAGTTGCTAATCAGCTTAAGGAGATTTTGGGCTGAAACAGTGGGGTTTTCTAGATATACAATGATGTCATCTGCAAACAGGGACAATTTGACTTCCTCTTTTCCTAATTGAATACCCTTTATTTCCTTCTCCTGCCTGATTGCTGTGGCCAGAACTTCCAGCACTATGTTGAATAGGAGCGGTGAGAGAGGGCATCCATGTCTTGTGCCAGTTTTCAGAGGGAATGCTTCCAGTTTTTGCCCATTCAGTGTGATATTGGCTGTGGGTTTGTCATAGATAGCTCTTATTATTTTGAGATACGTCCCATCAATACCTAATTTATTGAGAGTTTTTAGCATGAAGGGTTGTTGAATTTTGTCAAAGGCCTTTTCTGCATCTATTGAGATAATCATGTGGTTTTTGTCTTTGGTTCTCTTTATATGCTGCATTACATTTATTGATATGCGTATGTTGAACCAGCCTTGCATCCCAGGGATGAAGCCCACTTGATTATGGTGGATAAGCTTTTTGATGTGCTGCTGGATTTGGTTTGCCAGTATTTTATTGAGGATTTTTGCATGAATGTTCATCAAGGATATTGGTCTGAAATTCTCTTTTTTGGTTATGTCTCTGCCAGGCTTTGGTATCAGGACGATGCTGGCTTCATAAAATGTGTTAGGGAGGATCCATTCTTTTCCTATCGATTGGAATAGTTTCAGAAGGAATGGTACCAGTTCTTCCTTGTACCTCTGGTAGAATTCAGCTGTGAATCCATCAGGTCCTGGACTCTTTTTGGTTGTTAGGCTATTGATTATTGCCACAATTTCAGAACCTGTAATTGGTCTATTCAGAGATTCAACTTCTTCCTGGTTTAGTCTTGGGAGGGTGTATTTGTCGAGGAATTTATCCATTTCTTCTAGATTTTCTAGTTTATTTGCATCGAGGTGTTTGTAGTATTCTCTGATGGTAGATTGTATTTCTGTGCGATCGTTGGTGATATCCCCTTTTTCGTTTTTTATTGCATCTATTTCATTCTTCTCTCTTTTCTTCTATATTAGTCTTGCTAGCAGTCTATCAATTTTGTTGATCTTTTCAAAAAACCAGCTCCTGGATTCATTAATTTTTTGAAGGGTTTTCTGTGTTTCTATTTCCTTCAGTTCTGCTCTGATTTTAGTTATTTCTGGCCTTCTGCTAGCTTTTGAATGTGTTTGCTCTTGCTTTTCTAGTTCTTTTAATGTGATGTTAGGGTGTCAAATTTGGATCTTTCCTGCTTTCTCTTGTGGGCATTTAGTGCTATAAATTTCCTTCTACACACTGCTTTGAACGTGTCCCAGAGATTCTGGTATGTTGTGTCTTTGTTCTCGTTGGTTTCAAAGAACATCTTTATTTCTGCCTTCATTTCATTATGTACCCAATAGTCATTCAGGAGCAGGTTGTTCAGTTTCCACGTAGTTGAGTGGTTTTGAGTGAGTTTCTTAATTCTGAGTTCTAGTTTGATTGCACTGTGGTCTGAAAGACAGTTTGTTATAATTTCTGTTCTTTAACATTTGCTGAGGAGAGCTTTACTTCCAACTATGTGGTCAATTTTGGAATAGGTGTGGTGTGGTGCTGAAAAAAATGTATATTCTGTTGATTTGGGGTGGAGAGTTCTGTAGATGTCTATGAGGTCCACTTTATGTAGAGCTGAGTTCAATTCCTGGATATCCTTGTTAACTTTCTGTCTCTTTGATCTGTCTAATGTCGACAGTGGGGTGTTGAAATCTCCCATTATTATTGTGTTGGAGTTTAAGTTCCTTTGTAGGTCACTCAGGACTTGCTTTATGAATCTGGGTGCTCCTGTGTTGGGTGCATATATATTTAGGATAGTAAGCTCTTCTTGTTGAATTGATCCCTTTACCATTATGTAATGGCCTTCTTTGTCTCTTTTGATCTTTGTTGGTTTAAAGTCTGTTTTATCAGAGACTAGGATTGCAACCCCTGCCTTTTTTTGTTTTCCATTTGCTTGATAGATCTTCCTCCATCCCTTAAATTTGAGTCTATGTGTGTCTCTGTACGTGAGATGGGTTTCCTGAATACAGCACACTGATGGGTCCTGACTCCTTATCCAGTTTACCAGTCTGTATCTTTTAATTGGAACATTTAGCCCATTTACATTTAACGTTAATATTGTTATGTGTGAATCTGATCCTGTCATTATGATGTTAGTTGGTTATTTTGCTTGTTAGTTGCTGCAGTTTCTTCCTAGCCTTGATGGTCTTTACAATTTGGCATGTTTTTGCAGTGGCTGGTACCGGTTGTTCCTTTCCATGTTCAGTGCTTCCTTCAGGAGCTCTTTTAGGGCAGGCCTGGTGGTGACAAAATCACTCAGCGTTTGCTTGTCTGTAAAGTATTTTATTTCTCCTTCACTTATGAAGCTTAGTTTGGCGGGATAGGAAATTCTGGGTTGAAAATTCTTTACTTTAAGAATGTTGAATATCGGCCCCCACTCTCTTCTGGCTTGTAGAGTTTCTGCCGAGAGATCAGCTGTTAGTCTGATGGGCTTCCCTTTGTGGGTAACCCGACCTTTCTCTCTGGCTGCCCTTAACATTTTTTCCTTTATTTCAACTTTGGTGAATCTGACAATTATGTGTCTTGGAGTTGCTCTTCTTGAGGAGTATCCTTGTGGCATTCTCTGTATTTCCTGAATCTGAATGTTGGTCTGCCTTGATAGATTGGGGAAGTTCTCCTGGATAATATCTTGCAGAGTGTTTTCCAACTTGGTTCCATTCTCCCCGTCATTTTCAGGTACACCAATCAGACGTAGGTTTGGTCTTTTCACATAGTCCCAAATTTCTTGGAGGCTTTGTTCATTTCTTTTTATTCTTTTTCTCTAAACTTCCCTTCTCACTTCATTTCATTCATTTCATCTTCCATCAGCGATACCCTTTCTTCCAGTTGATCGCATCTGCTACTGAGGCTTCTGCAATCTTTGCGTAGTTCTCGAAACTTGGCTTTCAGCTCTATCAGCTCCTTTAAGCCCTTCTCTCCATTGGTTATTCTAGTTATCCAATCTTCTAATTTTTTTCAAAGATTTTAACTTCTTTGCTAATGTTTTGAATTTCCTCTCGTAGCTCAGAGTAGTTTGATTGTCTGAAGCCTTCTTCTCTCAACTCGTCAAAGTCATCCTCCATCCAGCTTTGTTCTGTTGCTGGTGAGGAACTGCATTCCTTTGGAGGAGGAGAGGTGCTCTGCTTTTTAGAGTTTCCAGTTTTTCTGCTTTATTTTTTCCTCATCTTTGTGGTTTTATCTACTTTTTGTCTTTGATGATGGTGATGTACAGATGGGTTTTTGGTGTGGATGTCCTTTCTGTTTGTTAGTTTTCCTTCTGCCAGACAGGACCCTCAGCTGCAGGTCTGTTGGAGTTTACTAGAGGTCCACTCCAGACCCTGTTTGGCTGGGTGTCAGCAGCGGTGGCTGCAAAACAGTGGATTTTCGTGAGAACACAAATTCAGCTGTCTGATAGTTCCTCTGGAAGTTTTGTCCCAGAGGAGTACCCGGCTGAATGAGGTGTCAGTCTGTCCCTACTTGGGGGGGTGCCTCCCAGTTAGGCTGCTCAGGGGTGAGGGACCCACTTTAGGAGGCAGTCTGTCCGTTCTCAGATCTCCAGCTGCGTGCAGGGAGAACCACCACTCTCTTCAAAACTGTAAGTCAGACAGGGACATTTAAGTCTGAGAAGGATCCTTCTGAGTTTTTGTTTGTCTGTGCCCTGCCCCCAGAGGTGGAGCCTACAGAGGCAGGCAGGCCTCCTTGAGTTGTGGTGGGATCCACCTAGTTCAAGTTTCCTGGCTGCTTTGTTTACCTAAGCAGGCCTGGGCAATGGAGGGCGCCCCTACCCCAGCTTCACTGCCATCTTGCAGCTTGATCTCAGACTGCTGTGCTAGCAATCAGTGAGACTCCATGGGCATAGGACCTTCCAAGCCAGGTGTAGTACACAATCTCCTAGTGTGCCGTTTTCCAGGCACGTTGAAAAAGCGCAGTATTATGATGGGAATGACATGATATTAAAGGTGGCCTCTGTTTCCTCTTTCTTGGACTAGGAAAGGGAACTCCCTGACCACTTGCGCTTCCCGAGTGAGGCAATGACTCACCATGCTTCGGCTCATGCGCAGTGCATGACTCACCATGCTTTGGCTCATGCGCAGTTTTTATTTGAAGATATTACTTTTTCTACGATAGGCCTCGTAGTGCTCCAAATGTTCACATGCAGTTTTTACAGAAAGGGTGTTTCAATACTCCTCAATCAAAAGTAAGGTTCAACTCTGTTGGTTGAATGCACAGGTCAGCAAGAAGTTTCATGGAATGCTTCTGTGTACTTTTTATTTGAAGGTATTTCTTTTTCCACGATAGGCCTCTCAGCGATCCAAATGTCCACTTGCAGTTTTGAGAGAAAGAGTGTTTCAAAACTCCTCAATCAAAAGTAACGTTCAACTATATTAGTTGAATGCACAGATCAGAAAGAAGTTTCACAGAATGCTTCTGTGTAGTTTTTCTTTGCAGTTATTCCATTTTCCACGATAGGCCGCGGAGCGCTCCAAATGTTCACTTGCAGTTTCTACAGAAAGAGGGTATCCAAACACCGCAATAAAAAGTAAGGTTCAAATCTGTCAGTTGAATGCACAGATCAGAAATAAGTTTCACAGAATTCTTCTGTGTAGTTTTTATTTGAAGATATTCCTTTTCCTACGATAGGCCTCTTAAGGTTCCAAATGTCCAATTGCAGCTTATACAGAAAGAGTGTTTCAAAACTCCTCAATCTAAAGTAAGATTCAAGTCTGTTAGTTGAATGCAAAGATCAGAAAGACGTTTCATAGAATGCTTCTGTTTACTTTTTATTTGAAGATATTCCTTTTTCCATGATAGGCCTCATAGCACTCCAAATGTCCACTGGCAGTTTCTACAGAAAGAGTGTTTCAAAACTCCTCAATCAAAAGTAAGGTTCAACTCTGTTAGTTGAATGCACAGATCAGAAAGAAATTTCACAGAATGCTTCTGGGTAGTTTTTATTTCAAGATATTCCTTATTCCACTATAGGGTGCTTAACACTCCAAATGTCCACTTGCAGTTTCTATAGAAAGAGTGCTTCAAAACTCCTTAATAAAAAGTAAGGTTTAACTCAGTTAGTTGAATGCACAGATCAGAAAGATATTTCACAGAATGCTTCTTTGTATTTTTTATTTGAAGATATTCCTTTTTCCACGAAAAGCTGCGTAGCTCTTCAAATGTCCACTTGCAGTTTCTACAGAAAGAGTGTTTCAAAACTCTTCAATCAAAAGCAAGGTTCAACTCTGTCAGTTGAATGCACAGATAAGAAAGAAGTTTCACAGAATGCTTCTGTGTAGTTATTATTTGAAAACATTCCTTTTTACACGATAGGCCGCCTAGGGCTCAAATTGTAAACTTGCAGTTCCTACTGAAAGAGTGTTTCAAAACTCCTCAATCAAAAGTAAGGTTCAGCTCTGATAGTTGAATGCAAAGATCAGAAAGACGTTTCACAGAATGCTTCTGTTTAGTTTTTATTTGAAGATATTCCTTTTTCCATGATAGGCCTCATAGCACTCCAAATGTCCACTTGCAGTTTCTACAGAAAGAGTGTTTAAACACTCTTCAATAAAAAGTGAAGTTCAACTCTGTTAGTTGAATGCACAGATCAGAAAGGAGTTTCACAGAATGCTTTTGTGTAGTTTTTAATTGAAGATATTCCCTTTTTCACTATGCACCGCGTAGGGCTCCAAATTTCCACTAGCAGTTTCTACAGACAAAGTGTTTCAAAACTCCTCAATCAAAACTAAGATTCAACCCTGTTAGTTGAATACACAGATCAAAAAGAAGTTTCACAGAATGCTTCTGTGTAGTTTTTATTTGAAGTTATTCATTTTTCCACGATAGGCCGCAAAGTGCTCCAAATGTCCCATTGCAGTTTCTACAGAAAGAGTGTTTCAAAACTCCTCAATCAAAAGTAAGTTTCAACTCTGTTAGTTGAATGCACAGATCAGAAGGAAGTTTCACAGAATGCTTCTGTGTAGTTTTTATTTGAAGATATTGCTTTTTCCATGATAAGCCGCGTAGCGCTCCAAATGTCCACTTGCAGTTTCTACAGAAAGAGAGTTTCAAAACTCCTCAATAAAAGTAAGGTTCAACTCTTTTAGTAGAATGCACAGATAGGAAACAAGTTTCACAGAATGCTTCTGTGTAGTTTTTATTTCAAGATATTCCTTTTTCCACGATAGGCCACGTAGCACTCCATATGTCCACTTACAGTTTCTACAGAAAGAGTTTTTCAAAACTCCTCAATCAAAAGTAAGGTTCTACTCTGTTAGTTGAATGCCCAGATCAGAAAGTAGTTTCACAGAATGCTTCTCTGTAGTTTTTATTTTAAGATATTCCTTTTTCCAAGATAGGCCGAATAGTGCCCCAAATGTCCACTAGCAGTTTCTACAGAAACAGTGTTTCAAAACTCTTCAATAAAAAGTGAAGTTCAACTCTGTTAGTTGAATGCACAGATCAGAAAGTTGTTTCACATAATGCACCTGTGTAGTTATTATTTGAAGATATTCCTTTTTCCACTATAGGACACGTAGTGCTCCAAATGTCCACTTGCAGTTTCTACAGAAAGAGTGTTTCAAAACTCCTAAATCAAAAGTAAGGTTCAACGCTGTTAGTTGAATGCACAGATCAGAAAGAAGTTTCACAGAATGCTTCTGTGTAGTTTTTATTTGAACGTATACCTTTTTCCATGAAAGGCCGCAAAGCGCTTTCAATGTCCACTTGCAGTTTCTACAGAATGAGTGTTTCAGAACTCCTCAATCAAAATAAAGACTCAACTCTGTTAGTTGAATGCACAGATCAGAAAGCAATTTCACTGAATGCTTCTGTGTAGTATTTATTTGAATATATTCCCTTTTCCATGATAGGCCATGTAGAGCTCCAAATTTCCAATTGCAGTTTCTACAGAAAGAGTGTTTCAAAACTCCTCAATCAAAAGTAAGGTTCAACTCTGTTAGTTGAATGCACAGATCAGAAAGAAGTTCCACAGAATGCTTCTGTGTAGTTTTTATTTGAAGATATTCCTTTTTCTACGATAGGCCCCTTAGCGCTCAAAATTTCCACTTGCAGTTTCTACAGAAAGAGTGATTGAAAACACCTCAATCAAGTGTAACATTCAACTGTGTTAGCTGAATGCACAGATCAGAAAGAAGTTTCACAGAATGCTTCTGTTTAGTTTTTATTTGAAGATATTCCTCTGTACACGATAGGCCGCATAGCACTCCAAATTTAGACTTGCAGTTTCTACAGAAAGAGTGTTTCAAAACTCCTCAATCAAAAGTAAGGTTCAACTCTGTTAGTTCAATGCACAGATCAGAAGGTAGTTTCACAGAATGCTTCTGTGTAGTTTTTATTTGAAGATATTCCTTTTTCCATGATAGGCCACACAGCGCTACAAATGTCCACTTGCAGTTTCTTCAGAAAGAGTGTTTCAATACTCCTCAATGAAAAGTAAGGTTCAACACTGTCAGTTGAATGCACAGATCAGAAAGAAGTTTCACAAAATGCTACTGTGTAGTTTTTATTTGAGGATATTCCTTTTTCCACGATAGGCCGCGTAGCTCTCCAAGTGTCCACTTGCCGTTTCTACAGAAAGAATGTTTCAAAACTCCTCAATCAAAAGTAAGCTTCAACTCTTTTAGTTGAATGGACAGATGAGAAAAAGTTTCACAGAATGCTTCGGTGTAGTTTTGATTTGAAGATATTCCTGTCTACACTATAGGCCTCTTAGCACTCCGAATGTCCACTTGCAGTTTCTACAGAAAGATTGTTTCAAAACTCCACAATCAAAAGTAAGGTTCAACACTGTTAGTTGAATGCACAGATCAGGAAGAAGTTTCACAGAATGATTCTGTGCAGTTTTTATTTGAATATATTCCTTTTTCCACTATTGGCTTCTTAGCGCTCCAAATGTCCACTTGCAGTTTCTAGAGAAAGAGTGTTTCAGAACTGCTCAATTTAAAGTAAGGTTCAACTCCGTTAGGTCAATGCACAAATAGGAAAGAAGTTTCACAGAATGCTTCTGTGCATTT
Organism: Nomascus leucogenys; assembly: GCF_006542625.1. Lineage (NCBI taxonomy): Eukaryota > Metazoa > Chordata > Mammalia > Primates > Hylobatidae > Nomascus > Nomascus leucogenys. The sequence continues at coordinate 45,500 of NW_022097920.1, forward strand.
TTTATTTGAAGACATTGCTTTTTCCACTATATGCCTCTTAGCGCTCCGAATGTCCACTTTCAGTTTGTACAGGAGGAGTGTTTCAGAACTGCTCAAAAAAAGTAAGGTTCAGCTCTCGTAGTCGAAGGCACAGATCAGAAAGAAGTTTCACAGAATGCTTCAGTGTGGTTTTTATTTGAAGATATTCCTTTGTCCACTATAGGCCTCTTTGTGATCCAAATGTCCACTTGCAGTTTCTACAGAAAGAGTGTTTCAAAAGTCCTCAATCAAAAGTAAGGTTCAACTCTGTTAGTTGAATGCACAGATCAGAAAGAAGTTTCAAAGAATGCTTCTGTGTAGGTTTTATTTGAAGATACTACTTTTTCCACGATAGGACAAATAGCGCTCTAAATGTCCACTTGCAGTTTAAACAGAAAGAGTGTTTCAAAACTCCTCAATCAAAAGTAAGGTTCAACTCTGTTAGTTGAATGCACAGATCAAAAAGAAGTTTCACAGAATGCTTCTGAGAAGTTTTTATTTGAAGATATTCCTTTTTCCACGATAAGCCCCGTAGCGCTCCAGATGTCCAATAGCAGTTTCTACAGAAAGAGTGTTTGAAAACTCTTCAATCAAAAGTAAGGTTCAACTCTGTTAGTTGTATGCACAGATCAGAAAGAAGTTTCACAGAATGCTTCTGTGTAGTTTTTGTTTGAAGATATTCCTTTTTCTACGAAAGGCCTCTTAGCGCTCAAAATGTCCACTTGCAGTTTCAACAGAAAGAGTGTTTGAAAACACCTCAATCAAATGTAAGTTTCAGCTGTGTTAGTTGAATGCGCAGATCAGAAAGAAGTTTCACAGAATGCTTCTGTTTAGTTTTTATTTGAAGATATTCCTCTTAACACGATAGGCCGCATAGCACTCCAAATGTCGACTTGCAGTTTCTACAGAAAGAGTGTTTCAAAACTCCTCAATCAAAAGTAAGGTTCAACCCTGTTAGTTGAATGGACAGATGAGAAAAATTTCCCAGAATGCTTCAGTGTAGTTTTGATTTGAAGATATTCCTGTCTGCACTATAGGCCTCTTAGTGCTCCGAATGTCCATTGCAGTTTCTACAGAAAGATTGTTCCAAAACTCCACAATCAAATGTAAGGTTCAACTCTTTTAGTAGAATGCACAGATAAGAAACAAGTTTCAGAGAATGCTTCTGTGTAGTTTTTATTTCAAGGTATTCCTTTTTCCACGATAGGCCACGTAGCGCTCCATATGTCCACTACCAGTTTCTACAGAAAGAGTTTTCCAAAACTCCTCAATCAAAAGTAAGGTTCTACTCTGTTAGTTGAATGCACAGATCAGAAAGTAGTTTCACAGAATGCATCTCTGTAGTTTTTATTTGAAGATATTCCTTTTCCAAGATAGGCCGAAATGCACTCGAAATGCCCACTAGCAGTTTCTACAGAAACAGTGTTTAAACACTCTTCAATAAAAAGTGAAGTTCAACTCTGTTAGTTGAATGCACAGATCAGAAAGGAGTTTCACAGAATGCTTTTGTGTAGTTTTTAATTGAAGATATTCCCTTTTTCACTATACGCAGCGTAGGGCTCCAAATTTCCACTAGCAGTTTCTACAGACAAAGTGTTTCAAAACTCCTCAATCAAAACTAAGATTCAACCCTGTTAGTTGAATACACAGATCAAAAAGAAGTTTCACAGAATGCTTCTGTGTAGTTTTTATTTGAAGTTATTAATTTTTCCACGATAGGCCGCAAAGAGCTCCAAATGTCCCATTGCAGTTTCTACAGAAAGAGTGTTTCAAAACTCCTCAATCAAAAGTAAGGTTCACCTCTGTCAGTTGAATGCACAGATAAGAATGAAGTTTCACAGAATGCTTCTGTGTAGTTTTTGTTTGAAGATATTCCTTCTTCCACGATAAGCCGCGTTGCGCTCCAAATGTCCACTTGAAGGTTCTACAGAAAGAGTGTTTCAACACTCCTCAATGAAAAGTAGGATTCAACTCCATTAGTTCATTGTACAGATCAGAAAGAAGTTTCACAGAATGCTTCTGTGTAGTTTTTATCTGAGGATATTCCTTTTTCCATGATAAGCCTCTTAGCACTCCAAATGTCCTCTTCCAGTTTCTACAGAAAGAGTGTTTCAAAACTCCTCAATCAAAAGTAAGGTTCAACTCTGTTAGTTGAATGCACAGATAAGAAAGAAGTTTCACAGAATCCTTCTGTGTAGTTTTTATTTGAAGATATTTCTTTTTCCACGATAGGCCGCGTAGCGCTCCAAATGTCCACTTGCAGTTACTACAGAAAGAGTGTTTCAAAACTCCTCAATCAAAAGTAAGTTTCAACTCTGTTAGTTGAATGCACAGATCAGAAGGAAGTTTCACAGAATGCTTCTGTGTAGTTTTTATTTGAAGATATTGCTTTTTCCCCACTAGGCCGCGTAGCGCTCCAAATGTCCACTTGCAGTTTCTACAGAAAGAGAGTTTCAAAACTCCTCAATCAAAAGTAAGGTTCAACTCTTTTAGTAGAATGCACAGATAGGAAACAAGTTTCACAGAATGCTTCTGTGTAGTTTTTATTTCAAGGTATTCCTTTTTCCACGATAGGCCACGCAGCACTCCATATGTCCACTTACAGTTTCTACAGAAAGAGTTTTTCAAAACTCCTCAATCAAAAGTAAGGTTCTACTCTGTTAGTTGAATGCCCAGATCAGAAAGTAGTTTCACAGAATGCTTCTCTGTAGTTTTTATTTTAAGATATTCCTTTTTCCAAGATAGGCCGAATAGTGCCCCAAATGTCCACTAGCAGTTTCTACAGAAACAGTGTTTCAAAACTCTTCAATAAAAAGTGAAGTTCAACTCTGTTAGTTGAATGCACAGATCAGAAAGGTGTTTCACAGAATGCTTTTGTGTAGTTTTTATTTGAAGATATTCCGTTTTCCACTATAGGCCGAGTAGTGCTCAAAATTTCCACTTGCAGTTTCTACACACAGAGTGTTTCAAACCTCTGCAATCAAAAGTAAGATTCAACTCTGTTAGTTGAATATACAGATCAAAAAGAAGTTTCACAGAATGCTTCTGTGTAGCTTTTATTTGAAGTAATTCATTTTTCTACGATAGGCTGCGTAGCACTCCAAATGTCCCACTGCAATTTCTACAGAAAGAGTGTTTCAACACTCCTCAATTAAAAGTAAGGTTCAGCTCTGTCAGTTGAATGCACAGATCAAAAAGAAGTTTCACAGAATGGTTCTGAGTAGTTTTTGTTTGAAGATATTCCTTCTTCCACGATAGGCTGCGTAGCGCTCCAAATGTCCACTTGCAGTTTCTACAGAAAGAGTGTTTCAACACTCCTCAATGAAAAGTAGGGTTCAACTCCGTTAGTTCATTGCACAGATCAGAAAAAAGTTGCCCAGAATCATTCTGTGTAGCTTTTATCTGAGGATATTCATTTTTCCACGACAGGCCTCTTAGCACTCCAAATGTCCACTTGCACTTTCAACAGAAGGAGTGTTTCGAAACTCCTCAATGAAAAGGAAGGTTCAACTCTGTTAGTTGAATGCACCGATCAGAAAGTTGTTTCACATAATGCACCTGTGTAGTTATTATTTGAAGATATTCCTTTTTCCACTATAGGACACGTAGTGCTCCAAATGTCCACTTGCAGTTTCTACAGAAAGAGTGTTTCAAAACTCCTAAATCAAAAGTAAGGTTCAACGCTGTTAGTTGAATGCACAGATCAGAAAGAAGTTTCACAGAATGCTTCTGTGTAGTTTTTATTTGAACTTATACCTTTTTCCATGAAAGGCCGCAAAGCGCTTTCAATGTCCACTTGCAGTTTCTACAGAATGAGTGTTTCAGAACTCCTCAACCAAAATAAACATTCAACTCTGTTAGTTGAATGCACAGATCAGAAAGGAATTTCACTGAATGCTTCTGTGTAGTATTTATTTGAATATATTCCTTTTTCCACGATAGGCCATGTAGAGCTCCAAATTTCCAATTGCAGTTTCTACAGAAAGAGTGTTTCAAAACTCCTCAATCAAAAGTAAGGTTCAACTCTGTTAGTTGAATGCACAGATCAGAAAGAAGTTCCACAGAATGCTTCTGTGTAGTTTTATTTGAAGATATTCCTTTTCTAGGATAGGCCCCTTAGCGCTCAAAATGTCCACTTGCAGTTTCTACAGAAAGAGTGTTTGAAAACACCTCAATCAAATGTAACATTCAACTGTGTTAGTTGAATGCACAGATCAGAAAGAAGTTTCACAGAATGCTTCTGTTTAGTTTTTATTTGAAGATATTCCTCTGTACACGATAGGCCTCATAGCACTCCAAATTTAGACTTGCAGTTTCTACAGAAAGAGTGCTTCAAAACTCCTCAATCAAAAGTAAGGTTGAACTCTGTTAGTTCAATGCACAGATCAGAAGGTAGTTTCACAGAATGCTTCTGTGTAGTTTTTATTTGAAGATATTCCTTTTTCCATGACAGGCCACACCGTGCTACAAATGTCCACTTGCAGTTTCTTCAGAAAGAGTGTTTCAATACTCCTCAATGAAAAGTAAGGTTCAACACTGTCAGTTGAATGCACAGATCAGAAAGAAGTTTCACAAAATGCTACTGTGTAGTTTTTATTTGAGGATATTCCTTTTTCCACGATAGGCCGCGTAGCTCTCCAAGTGTCCACTTGCCGTTTCTACAGAAAGAATGTTTCAAAACTCCTCAATCAAAAGTAAGCTTCAACTCTTTTAGTTGAATGGACAGATGAGAAAAAGTTTCACAGAATGCTTCGGTGTAGTTTTGATTTGAAGATATTCCTGTCTGCTCTATAGGCCTCTTAGCACTCCGAATGTCCACTTGCAGTTTCTACAGAAAGATTGTTTCAAAACTCCACAATCAAAAGTAAGGTTCAACACTGTTAGTTGAATGCACAGATCAGGAAGAAGTTTCACAGAATGATTCTGTGCAGTTTTTATTTGAATATATTCCTTTTTCCACTATTGGCTTCTTAGCACTCCAAATGTCCACTTGCAGTTTCCACAGAAAGAGTGTTTCAAAACTCCTCAATCAATAGTAATGTTCAACTCTGTTAGTTGAATGCACAGATCAGAAAGAAGTTTCACAGAATGTTTCTTTGTAGATTTTATTTCAAGATATTCCTTTTTCCACGATAGGCCTCTTAGCACTCCAAATGTCCACTAGCTGTTCCTAGAGAAACAGTGTTTCAAAACTGCTCAATGCAAAGTAAGGTTCAACTCTGTTACTTGAATGCGTAGATCAGAAAGTAGATTCACAGAATGTTTCTATGTAGATTTTATTTCAAGATATTCCTTTTTCCACGATAGACCTCTTAACACTTCAAATGTACACTTGCAGTTTCTACAGAAAGAGTGTTTCAAAATTCCTCAATCAAAAGTAAAGTTCAACTCTGTTAGTTGAATGCACATATGAGAATGCAGTTTCACAGAATACTTCTGTGTAGTTTTTATTTGAAGATATTCCTTTTTCCATGATAGGCCTCTTCACGCTCCAAATATCCACTTCCAGTTTCTACAGAAAGAGTCTTTCAAAACTCCTCAATGGAAGGTAAGGTTCAACTCTGTTAGTTGAATGCACAGATCAGAAAGAAGTGTCACAGAATGCTTCTGTGTAGTTTTTATTTGAAGATATTCCTTTTTCCACGATAGGCCACGTAGCGCTCCAAATGTGTACTTGCAGTTTATACAGAAAGACTATTTCAAAACTAATCAATCAAAAGTAAGGTTCAACTCCGTTAGTTGAATGCACAGATGAGAAAGAAGTTTCACAGAATGTTTCTCTGTAGTTTTACTTGAAGATATTCCTTTTTTCCAAAATAGGAAGCACAGTGCTCCATATGTCCACTTGCACTTCCTACAGAAAGAGTGTTTCATAACACCTCAATCAAAAGTAATGTTCACCTCTATTAGTTGAATGCAGATATCAGAAAGAAGCTTCACAGTATGTTTCTCTGTAGTTTTTATTCGAAGATATTCCTTTTTGCGCTAGGGGCCTCTTAGCGCTCCAAATGTCCACTTGCAGTTTCTACAGAAAGAGTGTTACAAAACTCCTCAATCTAAAGTAAGATTCAACCCTATTAGTTGAATGCACAGATCAGAAAGACGTTTCAGAGAATGCTTCTGTTTAGTTTTTATTTGAAGAAATTCCTGTTTCCCTGACAGGCCGCATACCACTCCAAATGTCCACTTGCAGTTTCTACAAAAAGAGTGTTTCAGAACTGGTCAATCAAAAGTAAGGTTGAACTCTGTTAGCTGAATGCACAGATCAGAAAGAAGTTTCACAGAATGCTTCTGCATAGTTTTTATTTGAAGATATTCCTTTTACCACTGTAGTCCCCATAGTTCTCCGAATGTCCACTTCCGGTTCCTACAGAAAGAGTATTTCAGAACTCCTCAATCAAAAGTAAGGTTCAACTCTGTGAGTTTAATTCACAGATCAGAAAGAAGTTTCACAGAATGCTTCTGTGTGGTTTTTATTTGAAGATATTACTTTTTCCACTGTAGGCCCCTTATTGCTCCGAATGTCCACATGCGGTTTCTACAGAAAGAGAGTTGCAGAACTCTTCAATCAAAAATTAGTTTCTACTCTGTTAGTTGAATGCACAGATCGGAAAGAAGTTTCACAGAATGCTTCTGTGTATTTTTTATCTGAAGATATTCATTTTTCCACTGAAGGCCCCTAAGCGCTCCGAATGTCCAATTGCGGTTTCTACAGAAAGAGTGTTTCAGAACTCCTCAATCAAAAGTAGGGTTGAACACTGTTAGTTGAATGCACAGATCAGAAATAAGTTTCACAGAATGCTTCTGTGTATTTTCTATTTGAAGATATTCCTTTTCCACTATAGACCCCTTTGAGCTCTGAATGTAAACATGTTGTTTCTGCACAAAGAATTTTTCAGATCTCCTCAATCAAAAGTAAGTTTCAACTCTGTTAGTTTAGTGCACATATTACAAAGAAGCTTCACAGAATACTTCTGTGTAGTTTTATTTGAAGATATTCCTTTTTCCAGTTTAGGCCCCTTAGCGCTCTGAATATCCACTTGCGGTTTCCACAGAAAGAGTGTTTCAGAACTCCTCAATCAATAGTAAGGTTCAACTCTGTGAGTTGAATGCACAGATCAGAAAGAAGTGTCACAGAATTCTTCTGTGTAGTTTTATTTGAAGATATTCCTTTTGCACTGTAGGCGCCATAACGCTCTGAATGTTCCCTTGCGGTTTCTACAGAAAGAGTGTTTCAGAACTCCTCAATATAAAGTAAGGTACTACTCCGTTAGTTGAATGCACAGATCAGAAAGAAGTTTCACAGCACGCTTCTGTGTAGTTTTTATTTGAAGATATTCCTTTTTCCACTATAGGCCCTTAGAACTCCGAATGTCCACTTGCAGTTTCTACAAAAAGACTGTTCCATAACCCTCAATCAAATGAAAGTTTCAACTCTGTTAGTTGAATGCACAGATCAGAAAGAAGTTTCACAGAATGCTTCCGTGTAGTTTTTATTTGGATATATTCCTTTTTCCAATATAGGCCCCTTAGCGCCCTGAATGTCCACTTGCAGTTTCTACAGAAAGAGTGTTTCAGAACTCCTCAATTGAAAGTAAGTTTCAACACTGTTAGTTGAATACACAGATCAGAAAGAAGTTTCACACAATGCTTCTGTGTAGTTTTTAGTTGAAGATATTCCTTTTTCCACTATAGGCCTCATAGCACTCCGAATGTCCACTTGCGGTTTCTACAGAGAGAGTCTTTCAGAACTCAACTCGTCAGTAAAAGTAACATTCAACTCTCTTAGTTGAATGCACAAATAAGATAGAAGTTTCACAGAATACTTCTGTGTACCTTTTATTTGATGATATTCCTTTTTCCAATTTAGGCCCCTTAGAACTCCGAATGTCCACTTGCGGTTCCTACAGAAAGTGTGTTTCAGATCTCCTCAACCAAATGTAAGATTCAACTCTGTTAGTTGAATGCACAGATAAGAAAGAAGTTGAACAGAATGCTTCTGTTTAGTTTTTACTTGTAGATATTCCTATTTCCACTATATGCATCTTAGCGCTAAAAATGTCCACTTGCGGTTTCTACAGTAAGTGATCTTCAGAACTCCTCAATCAAAAGTAAGTTTCAAAACTGTTGGTTGAATTTACAGATCAGAAAGTAGTTTCACACAATGCTTCTGTGTAGTTTTTATTTGAAGATATTACTTTTTCCAGTATAGGCCCCATAGCGCCCCGAATGTCCACTTGCAGTTTCTACAGAAAGAGGGTTTCAGAACTCCTCAATCAAATGTAAGGTCCCACGCTGTTAGTTGAATGCACAGATCAGAAAGAAGTTTCACCGAATTCTTCTGTGTATTTTTTATTTGAAGATATTCCTTTTCCACTATAGGCCCCTTTGAGCTCGGAATGTACACTTGCGGTTCCTGCACAAAGAGTTTTTCAGATCTCCTCGATCAAAAGTAAAGTTCAACTCTGTTAGTTGAATCACAGATCAGAAAGAAGTTTCACAGAATGCTTCTGTGTAGTTTTTATTTGAAAATATTCCTTTTTGCACTGTTGGACCCTTAGTGCTCCAAATGTCCACTCGCCCTTCCTACAGAAAGAGTGTTTCAGAACTCCTCAATCAAAAGTAAGTTTCAACTCTGTTAGTTGAGTGCACAGATTAGAAAGAAGCTTCACAGAATGCTTCTGTAGAGTATTTATTTGAAGATATTCCATTTTCCACTATAAGTCCCTTAGCGATTGGAATGTCCACTTGAGGTTTCTACAGAAAGAGTTTTCAGAACTCCACAATCAAAAGAAAGGTTCAACTCGGTTAGTTGAATTCACAGATCTGAAAGAAGTTTCACAGAATGCTTCTGTTTAGTTTTTATTTGAAGATATTCCTTTTTCCACTATACGCCCCTTAGCACTACGAATGTCCATTTGCAGTTTCAACAGGAAGAGTGTTTCAGAACTCCTCAATCAAATATAAGGTTCAACTCTGTAAGTTGAATGCACAGATCAGAAAGAAGTTTCACAGAATGTTTTTGTGTAGTTTTTATTTGAAGATATTCCTTTTTCCAATGTAGGAATCTCAGCGCTCCTAATGTCCATTTGCGGTTTCTACAGAAAGAGTGTTCCAGAACTCCTCAATCAAAACTAAGGTTCAAATCTGTTATTTGAATGCACAGTTCAGAAAGAAGTTTCACAGAACGCTTCTGTGAAGTTTTTATTTTAGATATTCCTTTGTCCACTATTGGCCCTTTAGCGCTCTGAATGTCCACTTACAGTTTATACAGAAAGAGAGATTCAGAACTACTCAATCAGAAGTAAGGTTCAACACTGTTAGTTGAATGCACAGATCAGAAAGAAGTTTCACCGAATGCTTCTGTGTAGGGTTTATTGGAAGATATTCCTTTTCCACTGTAAGCTCCTTAGCACTCCGAATGCTTACTTTCGGTTTCTACAGAAAGAGTGTTTCAGAACTCCTCATTCAAAAGTAAGGTTCAAATCTATTAGTTGAATGCACAGATGAGAAAGAGGTTTCACAGAATGCGTCTGTGCAGTTTTTATTTGAAGATATTATTTTTTCCACTATAGGCCCCTTAGCGCTCCAAATGTCCACTTGCGGTTTCTACAGATTGTTTGAGAACTCCTCAATCAAAATTAATGTACAACTATGTTAGTTGAATGTAGAGATCAGAAAGAAGTTTCACAGAATGCTTCTGTGTAGTTTTTATTTGAAGATATTACTTTTTCCACTATAGGCCCCTTAGCGATCCGAATGTCCACTTGCGGTTTCTACAGAAAGAGTGTCTCAGAACTCCTCAATCTAGGAAAGTTTCAACTCTGTTAGATGAATGCACAGATCAGAAATAAGTTTCACGGAATGCTTCGGTGTAGTTTTTATTTGAAGATATTCCGTTTTCCACTATAGACCCCTTAGCAATCCGAATGTACACTTGCAGTTTCTACAGAAAGAGTGTTTCAGGACTCCTCAATCAAAAGTAAGGTTTAACTCTGTAAGTTGAATGCACAGATCAGAAAGAAGTTTCACAGAATGCTTCTGTGTAGTTTTTATGTAAAGATATTCCTTTTTCCACTATAGGTCCCTTATGGCTCCGAATGTCCACTAGTGGTTTCCACAGAAAGAGTGTTTCCGAACTCCTCAAACAAAAGTAAGGTTCAATTCTGCTAGTTGAATGCACAGATCAGAAAGAAGTTTCACAGAATTCTTATGTGTTGTTTTTATTTGAAGATATTCCTTCTTAAACTATAGGCCCTGTAGCGCTACGAATGTCCACTTGTGGTTTCTACAGAAAGAGAGTTTCAGAACTGCTCAATCAAAAGTAATGTTCAAGTCTGGAAGTTGAATCCACAGATCAGAAAGAAGTTTCACAGAATGCTTCTGTGTAGTTTTTATTTGAAGATATTCCTTTTTCCACTATAGGCCCCTTAGCGTTCCGAATGTCCGCTTGCGGTTTCTGTAAAAAGAGTATTTCAGAACTCCTCAATCTAAAGTAACGTTGAACTCCTTTAGTTGAATGCTCAGATCAGAAAGAAGTTTCACAGAATGCTACTGTGTAGTTTTTATTTGAAGATAGTCCTTTTTCCCCTTAGGCCCCTTACGGCTACAAATGTCCAATGGCCGTTTCTACAGAAAGAGTGTTTCAGAACTCCTCAATCAAAAGTAATGTTCAACTCTGTTAGTTCAATACATAAATCAGAACGAAGTTTCACAGAATGCTTCTGTGTACTTTTTATTTGAAGGTATTCCTTTATCCACTATAGGCCCCTAAGTACTCCGAATGTCCACTTGCGGTTTCTACAGAAAATGTGTTTCAGAACTCCTCAACCACAGGCAAGGTTCAACTCTATTTGTTGAATGCACAGAACAGAAAGAAGTTTCGCAGAATGCTTCTGAGTCGCTTTTATTTGAATATATTCCTTTTTCCACTATAGGGCCCTTAGCGCTCCAAATGTCCACTTGCGGTTCCTACAGAAAGAGTGTTTAAGAAATCGTCAATCAAAAGTAAGGTTCAACTCTGTTAGATGAATGCACAGATCAGAAAGAAGTTTCACAGAATGCTTCTGTGTATTTTTTATTTGAAGATATTCCTTTTCCGCTATAGGCCCGTCAGTGCTCCGAATGTACACTTTCAGTTTCTACACAAAGAATTTTTCATATCTCTTCCACCAAAAGTAAGGTTCAATTCTGTTAGTTGAATGCACAGATAAGAAAGAAGTTTCACAGAAAGCTTCTGTGTGCTTTTTATTTGAAGACATTCCTTTTTCCACTGTCAGCCCCTTAGCGTTCCGTATGTCAAACTGCGGTTTCTACAGAAAGAGTGTTTCAGAACTCCTCAATCAAAAGTAAGGTTCAACTCTCTTAGGTGCATGCACAGATCAGAAAGTAGTTTCACAGAATATCTCTGTGTAGTTTTTATTGGAAGGTATTCCTTTATCCACCATAGGCCCCTTAGCGCTCCGAATGTCCACTTGCGCTTTCTAAAGAGTGTCTCAGAACTCCTCCATCCAAGTAATGTTCAACTCTGTTAGATGAAAGCACAGATCAGAAAGAAGTTTCACAGCATGCTTCTGTGTAGTATTCATTTGAAGATATTCCTTTATCCACTGTAGGGCCTTAGCGCTCTGAATGTCCACTTGCGGTTTCAACAGAATGAGTCTTTCAGAACTCCTCAATCAAAAGTAGGGTTCGAATCTGTTAGTTGAATGCACAGATCAGAAAGAAGTATCACAAAATGATTCTCTGTAGTTTTTATTTGAAGATATTCCTTTTTCCACTGAAGGCCCCTTAGCGTTCCAAATGTCCACTTGCGGTTTCTACAGAAATAGTGTTTCAGAACTCCTGAATCAAAAGTAAGGTTCAACTCTGTTAGTTGAATGTACAGATCAGAAACAAGTTTCACATAATGCTTCTGTGTAGTTTTTATTTGAAGACATTGCTTTCTCCACAATAGGCCCCTTAGCGCTCCGAATGTCCACTTGCGGTTTCTACAGAAACACTCTTTCAGAACTCCTCAATCAAATGTACGGTTGAACTCTATTAGTTGAATGCAAAGATCAGAAAGAAGTTTCACAGAATGCTTCTGTGTAGTTTTTATTTGAAGATATTCCTTTTTCCACTATAGGGCCCTTAGCCCTCCAAATGTCCACTTGCGGTTCCTACAGAAAGAGTGTTTCAGAAATCCTCAATCAAAAGTAAGGTTCAACTCTGTTAGATGAATGCACAGATCAGAAAGAAGTTTCACAGAATGCTTCTGTGTATTTTTTATTTGAAGATATTCCTTTTCCGTTCTATGCCCCTTAGCGCTCCGAATGTACACTTTAAGTTTCTACACAAAGAATTTTTCAGATCTCCTCAATCAACAGTAAGGTTCAATTCTGTTAGTTGAATGCACAGCTGAGAAAGATGTTTCACAGAATGCTTCTGTGTGCTTTTTATTTGAAGACATTCCTTTTTGCACTCTAGGCCCCTTAGCATTCTGAATGTCCAACTGCGGTTTCTAGAGAAAGAGTGTTTCAGAACTCCTCAATCAAAAGTAAGGTTCAGCTCTGTTAGTTGCATGCACAGATCAGAAAGTAGTTTCACAGAATGCTTCTGTGCAGTTTTTATTTGAAGATATTCCTTTTTCCACTATAGGCCCCTTAGCGCTACGATTGTCCACTTGCGGTTTCTACAGGTAGTGTGTTTCAGAACTACTGAATCAAAAGTAAGGTACAGCTCTGTTAGCTGAATGCAGAGATCAGAAAGAATTTTCACAGAATCCTTCTGTGTAGTTTTTATTTGAAGATATTCCTTTTTCTAGTATAGGCCCCTTATAGTTCCGAATGTCCGCTTGCGGTTTCTACAGAAAGAGTGTTTCAGAACTCTTCAATCAAAAGTGAGGTTCAACTCTGTTAGTTGAATGCACCCATCAGAACGAAGTTTCACAGAATTTTTCTGTGTAGTTTTTATTTGAACATATTCCTTTTTCCAGTACAAGAACCTTAGTGCTCCTAATGTCCACTTGCAGTTTCTACAGAAAGAGTGTTTCAGAGCTGCTCAATCAAAAGAAATGTTCAGCTCTGTTAGCTGAATGCACAGATCTGAAGGAAGTTTCACAGAATGCTTCTGTGTAGTTTTTAATTGAAGACATTCCTTTTTCCACTATAGGCCCCATAGCGCTCCGAATATCCTCTTGCACTTTCTACAGAAAGAGTGTTTCAGAACTCCTCAATCGAACGTTCGGTTCAACACTGTTAGTTGAATACACAGATCAGAGATAAGTTTCACAGACTACTTCTGTGTAGTTTATATTTGAAGATATTCCTTTTTCCACTATACGCCCCTCAGCACTCCGAATGTCCACTTGCAGTTTCTACAGAAAGAGTGTTTCAGAACTGCTCAATAAAAACTAAGGTTCAGCTCTGTTAGCTGAATGCACAGATCAGAAAGATGTTTCACAGAATGCTTCTTTGTAGTTTTTATTTAAAATAGTCCTTTTTCCACTATAGGCCACATAGCGTTCTGAATGTCCACCTGCGGTTTCTACAAAAAGAGTGTTTCAGAGCTCTTCAATGAAAAGTAGTGCTCAACTCTGTTAGTTGAATGCAGCGATCAGAAAGAAGTTTCACAGAATGCTTCTGAGTAGTTTTTATTTGGAGATATTACTTTTTCCACTATAGGCCCTTAGCGCTCGGAATGTCAACTTGCAGTTTCTACAGAAAGAGTGTTTCAGACCTGCTCAATCAAATGTAAGGTTCAACTCTGTTAGATGAATGCACAGATCAGAAACAAGTTTCACAGAATGCTTCTGCGTAGTTTTTGTTTGAAGATATACCATTTTCCAATATAGGCGCCTAAGTGCTCCGAATCTCCACTTCTAGTCTCTACAGAAAGATTGTTTCAGAACTGCACAATCAAAAGTAATTTTCAACTCTGTTAGTTAAATGCACAGATAAAAAAGTGGTTTCACAGAATGCTTCATTGTATTTTTTAATTGATGATATTCCTTTTTCCACTATTGGGCACTTTGCGTTCCGAATGTCCGCTTGCAGTTTCTACAGAAAGTGTGTTTCAGAACTGCTCAGTCAAAACTAAGGTTCAACTCTGTTAGTTGAATGCACAGATCAGAAAGAAGTTTCACAGAATGCTTCTGTGTAGTTTTTATTTCACGATATTCCTTTTTCCACTATAGGCCTCTTAGCATTCCGAATGTCCACTTGCAGTTTATACAGAAAGAGTGTTTCAGAACTGCTCAATCAAAAGTAAGGTTCAACTCTGTTAGTTGAAAGCACAGAGCAGAAAGAAGTTTCACAGAATGCTTCTGTGTAGTTTTTATTTGAAGATATTTTTTTTTTCCACTATAGGCCCCTTAGCGATCCGAATGTCCACTTGCATTTTCTACAGAAAGAGTGTTTAAGATCTACTCAATAAAAAGTAAGTTTCAGCGCAGTTAGTTGAATGCTCAGATCAGAAAGAAGTTTCAAAGAATGCTTCTGTGTAGTTTTTATTTCAAGATATTTATTTTTCCACTACAGGCAACTTAGCTCTCCAAATGTCCACTTGCAGTTTCCATAGAAAGAGTGTTTCTGAACTGCTCAATCAAAAGTAAGTTTCAGCTGTGTTAGTTGAATGCACAGATCAGAAAGAAGTTTCACAGAATGCTTCTGTGTAGTTTTTATTTTCAGATATTCCTTTTTCCACTGTAGGTCCCTTAGCGCTCTGAATGTCCAATTGCAATTACTACAGAAAGAGGGTTTCAGAACTGCTCAATAAAAAGTAAGGTTCAGCTCTGTTAGTTGAATGTACAGATCAGAAAAAATATTCACAGAATGCTTCTCTGCGGTTTTTATTTGAAGATATTCCTTTTTCCACTATAGGCCCCTTAGCGCTCCGAATGTCCAATTGCAGTATCTACAGAAAGAGTGTTTTAGAACTGCTCAATCAAAAGTAAGCTTCAACTCTGTTAGTTGAATGCACACATCAGATAGAATTTTCGCAGAATGCTTCTATGTAGTTTTTATTTGAAGCTATTCTTTTATTCCAATATAGGCCCTTCAGCGCTCCAAATGTCCACTTGCATTTTCTACAGAAAGAGTGTTTCAGAACTGCTCAATCAAAAGTAAGGTCCAACTCTGTTAGTTGAATGCACAGATCAGAAAGAAGTTTCGCAGAATGCTTCTCTGTAGTTTTTATTTGAAGGTATTCGTTTTTTCCCCTATAGGCCCCTCAGCGCCCCGAATGTCCACTTGCAGTTTCTACAGAAAGAATGTTTCAGAACTCCTCAATCAAAAGTGAGGGTCAAATCTGTTAGTTGAGTGGACAGATCGGAAAGAAGTTTCACAGAATGCTTCACTGTGGTTTTTATTTGAAGATATTCCATTTTCCACTGTAAGCCCTTTAGCGATCCGAGTGCCCACTTGCGGTTTCTACAGAAAGTGAGTTTCAGAACTCCCCAGTTAAAGGCAAGGTTCAAATCTGTTACTTGAATGCACAAATCGGAAAAAAGCTCCACAGACTCCTTCTGTGTCGTTTTTATTTGAAGACGTTACTTTTTCCACTAAAGGCCCTGTATCGCTCCAAATGTCCACTTGCACTTTCTACAGAAAGAATGTTTCAGAACTGCTCAATCAAAAGTGAGGTTCAGCTCTGTTAGCTGAATGCACAGATCAGAAAGAAGTTTCATAGAATGCTTCTGTGTAGTTTTTATTTGAAGATATTACTTTTACTAGTACAGGCCCCTTATAGTTCCGAATGTCCACTTGCGATTACTACAGAAAGAGAGTTTCAGAACTCTTCAATGAAAAGTGAGGTTCAACTCTGGTAGTTGAATGCACCCATCAGAGCGAAGTTTCACAGAATTCTTCTGTGTAGTTTTTATTTGAATATATTCCTTTTTCCACTATAGGCCCATTAGCGCTCTGAGTGTCCACTTGCAGTTTCTACAGAAAGAGTGTTGCAGAACTCCTCAATCAAAAGTAAGCTTCAACTCTCTTAGTTGAATGCACAGAACAGAAAGAAGTTTCACAGAATCCTTCTGTGTAGTTTTTAATTGAAGATAACACTTTTTCCACTATAGGCCCTTTAGCTCTCCATATGTCCACTTACAGTTTCTACAGAAAGAGGTATTCAGAACTGCTCAATGTAAAGTAAGCCTCAACTCTGTTAGTTGAATGCACAGAACAGAAAGAAGTTTCACAGAATGCTTCTGTGTAGTTTTTATTTGAAGATAATCCTTTTTCCACTATAGGCCCCTTAGCGCCCCGAATGTCCACTTACAGTTTATACACAAAGAGTGATTCAGAAGTGTTGAATGAAAAGTAAGCTTCAACTCTATTACCTGAATGCACAGAACAGGAAGGAGTTTCACACAATGCTTCTGTGTAGTTTTTATTTGAAGATATTTCTTTTTCCACTATTGGCCCCTTAGGGCTCTGAATGTCAATTTGCACTTTATACAGAAACAGTGTATCAGAACGGCAGAATCAACAGTGTGCTTCAAGAATGTTAGTTGAATGCACAGAACAGAAAGAAGTTTCACAGAATGTTTCTGTGTAGTTTTTATTTGAGGATATTCCTTTTTCCACTATAGGCCCCTTAGCCCTCAGAGTATCCACTTGCACTTTCTACAGAAAGAGTGTTTCAGAACTGCTCGTTCAAATGTAATCTTCTACTCTGTTAGTTGAATGCACAGAACAGAAAGGAGTTTCACAGAATGCTTCTGTATAGTTTTTATTTGAAGACATTTCTTTTTCCACTATAGGCCCCTTGGCGCTCCTAATGTCCAATTGCAGTTTCTACAGAAAGAGAGTTTCAGAACCGCTCAAGCAAAAGTAAGGTTCAACTCTGTTAGTTGAATGCACAGAACAGAAAGAAGTTTCACACAATGCTTCTGTGTAGTTTTTATTTGGATATATTCCTTTTTCCACTATAGGCCCCTTAGCGCTACGATTGTCCACTTGCGGTTTCTACAGGTAGTGTGTTTCAGAACTACTGAATCAAAAGTAAGGTACAGCTCTGTTAGCTGAATGCAGAGATCAGAAAGAATTTTCACAGAATCCTTCTGTGTAGTTTTTATTTGAAGATATTCCTTTTTCTAGTATAGGCCCCTTATAGTTCCGAATGTCCGCTTGCGGTTTCTACAGAAAGAGTGTTTCAGAACTCTTCAATCAAAAGTGAGGTTCAACTCTGTTAGTTGAATGCACCCATCAGAACGAAGTTTCACAGAATTTTTCTGTGTAGTTTTTATTTGAACATATTCCTTTTTCCAGTACAAGAACCTTAGTGCTCCTAATGTCCACTTGCAGTTTCTACAGAAAGAGTGTTTCAGAGCTGCTCAATCAAAAGAAATGTTCAGCTCTGTTAGCTGAATGCACAGATCTGAAGGAAGTTTCACAGAATGCTTCTGTGTAGTTTTTAATTGAAGACATTCCCTTTTCCACTATAGGCCCCATAGCGCTCCGAATATCCTCTTGCACTTTCTACAGAAAGAGTGTTTCAGAACTCCTCAATCGAACGTTCGGTTCAACACTGTTAGTTGAATACACAGATCAGAGATAAGTTTCACAGACTACTTCTGTGTAGTTTATATTTGAAGATATTCCTTTTTCCACTATACGCCCCTCAGCACTCCGAATGTCCACTTGCAGTTTCTACAGAAAGAGTGTTTCAGAACTGCTCAATAAAAACTAAGGTTCAGCTCTGTTAGCTGAATGCACAGATCAGAAAGATGTTTCACAGAATGCTTCTTTGTAGTTTTTATTTAAAATAGTCCTTTTTCCACTATAGGCCACATAGCGTTCTGAATGTCCACCTGCGGTTTCTACAAAAAGAGTGTTTCAGATCTCTTCAATGAAAAGTAGTGCTCAACTCTGTTAGTTGAATGCAGCGATCAGAAAGAAGTTTCACAGAATGCTTCTGAGTAGTTTTTATTTGGAGATATTACTTTTTCCACTATAGGCCCCTTAGCGCTCGGAATGTCAACTTGCAGTTTCTACAGAAAGAGTGTTTCAGACCTGCTCAATCAAATGTAAGGTTCAACTCTGTTAGATGAATGCACAGATCAGAAACAAGTTTCACAGAATGCTTCTGCGTAGTTTTTGTTTGAAGATATACCATTTTCCAATATAGGCGCCTAAGTGCTCCGAATCTCCACTTCTAGTCTCTACAGAAAGATTGTTTCAGAACTGCACAATCAAAAGTAATTTTCAACTCTGTTAGTTAAATGCACAGATAAAAAAGTGGTTTCACAGAATGCTTCATTGTATTTTTTAATTGATGATATTCCTTTTTCCACTATTGGGCACTTTGCGTTCCGAATGTCCGCTTGCAGTTTCTACAGAAAGTGTGTTTCAGAACTGCTCAGTCAAAACTAAGGTTCAACTCTGTTAGTTGAATGCACAGATCAGAAAGAAGTTTCACAGAATGCTTCTGTGTAGTTTTTATTTCACGATATTCCTTTTTCCACTATAGGCCTCTTAGCATTCCGAATGTCCACTTGCAGTTTATACAGAAAGAGTGTTTCAGAACTGCTCAATCAAAAGTAAGGTTCAACTCTGTTAGTTGAAAGCACAGAGCAGAAAGAAGTTTCACAGAATGCTTCTGTGTAGTTTTTATTTGAAGATATTTTTTTTTCCACTATAGGCCCCTTAGCGATCCGAATGACCACTTGCATTTTCTACAGAAAGAGTGTTTAAGATCTACTCAATAAAAAGTAAGTTTCAGCGCAGTTAGTTGAATGCTCAGATCAGAAAGAAGTTTCAAAGAATGCTTCTGTGTAGTTTTTATTTCAAGATATTTATTTTTCCACTACAGGCAACTTAGCTCTCCAAATGTCCACTTGCAGTTTCCATAGAAAGAGTGTTTCTGAACTGCTCAATCAAAAGTAAGTTTCAGCTGTGTTAGTTGAATGCACAGATCAGAAAGAAGTTTCACAGAATGCTTCTGTGTAGTTTTTATTTTCAGATATTCCTTTTTCCACTGTAGGTCCCTTAGCGCTCTGAATGTCCAATTGCAATTACTACAGAAAGAGGGTTTCAGAACTGCTCAATAAAAAGTAAGGTTCAGCTCTGTTAGTTGAATGTACAGATCAGAAAAAATATTCACAGAATGCTTCTCTGCTGTTTTTATTTGAAGATATTCCTTTTTCCACTATAGGCCCCTTAGCGCTCCGAATGTCCAATTGCAGTATCTACAGAAAGAGTGTTTTAGAACTGCTCAATCAAAAGTAAGCTTCAACTCTGTTAGTTGAATGCACACATCAGATAGAATTTTCGCAGAATGCTTCTATGTAGTTTTTATTTGAAGCTATTCTTTTATTCCAATATAGGCCCTTCAGCGCTCCAAATGTCCACTTGCATTTTCTACAGAAAGAGTGTTTCAGAACTGCTCAATCAAAAGTAAGGTCCCACTCTGTTAGTTGAATGCACAGATCAGAAAGAAGTTTCGCAGAATGCTTCTCTGTAGTTTTTATTTGAAGGTATTCGTTTTTTCCCCTATAGGCCCCTCAGCGCCCCGAATGTCCACTTGCAGTTTCTACAGAAAGAATGTTTCAGAACTCCTCAATCAAAAGTGAGGGTCAAATCTGTTAGTTGAGTGGACAGATCGGAAAGAAGTTTCACAGAATGCTTCACTGTGGTTTTTATTTGAAGATATTCCATTTTCCACTGTAAGCCCTTTAGCGATCCGAGTGCCCACTTGCGGTTTCTACAGAAAGTGAGTTTCAGAACTCCCCAGTTAAAGGCAAGGTTCAAATCTGTTACTTGAATGCACAAATCGGAAAAAAGCTCCACAGACTCCTTCTGTGTCGTTTTTATTTGAAGACGTTACTTTTTCCACTAAAGGCCCTGTATCGCTCCAAATGTCCACTTGCACTTTCTACAGAAAGAATGTTTCAGAACTGCTCAATCAAAAGTGAGGTTCAGCTCTGTTAGCTGAATGCACAGATCAGAAAGAAGTTTCATAGAATGCTTCTGTGTAGTTTTTATTTGAAGATATTACTTTTACTAGTACAGGCCCCTTATAGTTCCGAATGTCCACTTGCGATTACTACAGAAAGAGAGTTTCAGAACTCTTCAATGAAAAGTGAGGTTCAACTCTGGTAGTTGAATGCACCCATCAGAGCGAAGTTTCACAGAATTCTTCTGTGTAGTTTTTATTTGAATATATTCCTTTTTCCACTATAGGCCCATTAGCGCTCTGAGTGTCCACTTGCAGTTTCTACAGAAAGAGTGTTGCAGAACTCCTCAATCAAAAGTAAGCTTCAACTCTCTTAGTTGAATGCACAGAACAGAAAGAAGTTTCACAGAATCCTTCTGTGTAGTTTTTAATTGAAGATAACACTTTTTCCACTATAGGCCCTTTAGCTCTCCATATGTCCACTTACAGTTTCTACAGAAAGAGGTATTCAGAACTGCTCAATGTAAAGTAAGCCTCAACTCTGTTAGTTGAATGCACAGAACAGAAAGAAGTTTCACAGAATGCTTCTGTGTAGTTTTTATTTGAAGATAATCCTTTTTCCACTATAGGCCCCTTAGCGCCCCGAATGTCCACTTACAGTTTATACACAAAGAGTGATTCAGAAGTGTTGAATGAAAAGTAAGCTTCAACTCTATTACCTGAATGCACAGAACAGGAAGGAGTTTCACACAATGCTTCTGTGTAGTTTTTATTTGAAGATATTTCTTTTTCCACTATTGGCCCCTTAGGGCTCTGAATGTCAATTTGCACTTTATACAGAAACAGTGTATCAGAACGGCAGAATCAACAGTGTGCTTCAAGAATGTTAGTTGAATGCACAGAACAGAAAGAAGTTTCACAGAATGATTCTGTGTAGTTTTTATTTGAGGATATTCCTTTTTCCACTATAGGCCCCTTAGCCCTCAGAGTATCCACTTGCACTTTCTACAGAAAGAGTGTTTCAGAACTGCTCGTCCAAATGTAATCTTCTACTCTGTTAGTTGAATGCACAGAACAGAAAGGAGTTTCACAGAATGCTTCTGTATAGTTTTTATTTGAAGACATTTCTTTTTCCACTATAGGCCCCTTGGCGCTCCTAATGTCCAATTGCAGTTTCTACAGAAAGAGAGTTTCAGAACCGCTCAAGCAAAACTAAGGTTCAACTCTGTTAGTTGAATGCACAGAACAGAAAGAAGTTTCACACAATGCTTCTGTGTAGTTTTTATTTGGATATATTTCTTTTTCCACTGTAGGCCCCTTAGCACTCCGAATGTCCACTTGCAGTTTCTACAGAAAGAGTGTTTTAGAACTGCTCAATCAAAAGTAAGCTTCAACCCTGTTATTTGAATGCACAGAACAGAAAGAAGTTTCACAGAATGCTTCTGTGTAGTTTTTATTTGAAGATATCCCTTTTTCCACTATAGGCCTCTTTGCATTCAGAATGTCCACTTGCAGTTTCTAGAGAAAGAGTGTTTCAGAACAATTCAATCAAAAGTAAGCTTCAACTCTGTTAGTTGAATGGACAGAACAGAAAGAAGTTTCACAGAATGCTTCTGTGCAGTTTTTATTTGATGATATTCCTTTTTCCAGTATAGGCCCCATAGCGCTCCGAATGTCAACTTGCGGTTTCTACAGAAAGAGTGTTTCAGAACTGCTCAATCAAAAGTAACTTTCAACTCTGTTAGTTGAATGCACAGAACAGACAGAATTTTCACAGAATGCTTCTGTGTAGTTTTTATTTGGAGATATTTCTTTTTCCACTATAGGCCCCTTAGCGCTCAGAATGTCCACATGCACTTTCTACAGTAAGAGTGATTCAGAATTGCTCAATCAAAAGTAAGCCTCAACTCTGTTAGTTGAATGCACAGAACAGAAGGAAGTTTCACAGAATGCTTCTGTGTAGTTTTTATTTAGAGATATCCCTTTTTCCACTATAGGCCATTAAGCGCTCGGAATGTCAACACGCAGTTTCTACAGAAAGAGTGTTTCAGAACTGCTCAATCAAAAGTAAGCTTCAGCTCTGTTAGTTGAATGGACAAAACAGAAAGAAGTTTCACAGAATGCTTCTGTGTAGTTTTTATTTGGAGATATCCCTTTTTGCACTATAGGCCATTAAGCGCTCGGAATGTCCACTTGCAGTTTCTACAGAAAGACTGTTTCAGAACTGCTCAATCAAAAGTAAGCTTCAGCTCTGTTAGCTAAATGGACAGAACAGAAGGAAGTTTCACAGAATGCTTCTGTGTAGTTTTTATTTGGAGATATCCCTTTTTCCACTACAGGCCATTAAGTGCTCCGAATGTCCACTTGCACTTTCTACAGAAAGAGTGTTTCAGAACTGCTCAATCAAAAGTAAGGTTCAACTCTGTTAGTTCAATGCACAGAACAGAAAGAAGTTTCACAGAATGCTTCTGTGTAGTTTTTATTTGGAGATATTTCCTTTTCCACTATAGGCCCCTTAGCAAACTGAATGTCAAATGGCAGTTTCTACAAAAAGAGTGTTTCAGTACTCCTCAATCAAAAGTAAGCTTCAATTCTGTTAGTTGAATGCACAGAACAGAAAGAAGTTTCACAGAATGTTTCTGTGTAGTTTTTGTTTCAAGATATTCCATTTTCCACTATAGGCCCCTTTGCGTTCAGAATGTCCACTTGCAGTTACTACAGAAAGAGCGTTTCAGAACTGCTCAACCAAAAGTAAGCTTCAACTCTGTTAGTTGAATGCACAGAACAGTATGAAGTTTCACAGAATGCTTCTGTGTAGTTTTTGTTTGAAGATATCCCTTTTTCCACTGCTGGCCACTTAGCGCTCCGAATGTCCACTTGCATTTTCTACACAAAGAGTGTTTCAGAACTGCTCAATCAAAAGTAAGCTTCAACTCTGTTGGTTGAATGCACAGAACAGGAAGACGTTTCACAGAATGCTTCTGTGCAGTTTTTATTTGAAGATATTCCTTTTTCCACTATAGGCCCCTTAGCGCTCCGAATGTCCACTTGCAATTTCTGAAGAAAGAGTGTTTCAAAACTGCTCAATCAATAGTAAGCTTCAACTCCCGTGTGTTGAATGCACAGAACAGAAAGAAGTTTTACAGAATGCTTCTGTGTGGTTTTTATTTGGAGATATTCCTTTTTCAACTATCGGCGCCTTAGCGCTCCGAATGTCCACTTGGAGTTTCTACAGAAAGAGTGTTTCAGAACTGCTCAATCAAAAGTAAGCTTCAACTCTGTTGGTTGAATGCACAGAACAGAATCAACTTTCACAGAATGCTTCTGTGTAGTTTGTATTTGGAGATACAACTTTTTCCAATATAGGTGCCTTAGCGCTCCGCATTTCCAGTTGCAGATTCTACAGAAAGAGTGTTTCAGTACTGCTCAATCAAAAGAAAGTTTTGACTCTGTTGGCTGAATGCACTGAACAGAAAGATGTTTCATAGAATATGTAGTTTTTATTTGAAGATATTCCTGTTTCCACTATAGGCCACTTAGTGCTCAGAATGTCTACTTGCAGTTTCTACATAAAGAGAGTTTCAGAACTGCTCAGTCAAAAGAAAGCTTCAACTCTGTTAGTTGAATGCACAGAACAAAAAGGAGTTTCACAGAGTGGATCTGTGTAGTTTTCATTTGAAGATATTCCTTTTTCCACTATAGGCCCCTTTGCGCTCCAAATGTCCACTTGCAGTTTATTCAAAAAGAGTGCTTCAGAACGGCTCAAACAAAAGTAAGCCTCAACCCTGTTAGTTGAATGCGCAGAACAGAAAGAAATTGCACAGAATCCTTCTGTGTTGTTTTCATTTGGAGATATTCCCTTTTCCACTACAGGCCCCATAACGCTACGATTGTCCACTTGCAGTTTCTACAGAAAGAGTGTTTCAGCACTGCTCAATCAAAAGTACGCTTCAACTCTGTTAGGTGAATGCACAGAACAGAAAGAAGTTTCACGGAATCCTTCTGTGTAGTTTTTATTTGGAGATGGTACTTTTTCCACTGCAGGCCCCTTAGCGCTCGGAATGTCCACTTGCAGTTTCTAAAGAAAGAGTGTTTCAGAACTGCTCAATAAAAGTAAGCTTCAACTCTGTTAGTTGAATGGACAGAACAGAAGGAAGTTTCACAGAATGCTTCTGTGTATTCTTTATTTGAAGATATTACTTTTTCCACTATAGGCCCCTTAGCGCTCCGTATGTCCACATGCAGTTTCTACAGAAAGAGTGTTTCAGAACTGCTCAATCAAAAGTAAGCTTCAACTCTGTTAGTTGAATGCACAGAACACAAGGGAGTTTCACAGAATGCTTCTGTGTAGTTTTCATTTGAAGATATTCCTTTTTCCACTATAGGCCCCTTAGCGCTCGGAATGTCCAGGTGCAGTTTCTAAAGAAAGAGTTTTTCAGAACTGCTCAATCAAAAGTAAGCTTCAACTCTGTTAGTTGAATGCACAGAACAGAAAGAATTTTCACAGAATGCTTCTGTGGAGTTTTTATTTGAAGATATTCCTTTTTCCACTATAGTTAATTTAGCGCTCAAATTGTCCACTTGCAGTTTCTACAGAAAGTGTGTTACAGAACTGCTCAATCAAAAGTAAGCTTCAACCCCGTTAGTTGAATGCACAGAACAGAAAGAAGTTTCACAGAATGCTTCTGTGTAGTATTTATTTGAGGATATTCATTTTTTCCACAATAGGCCCCTTAGCGCTCTGAATGTCCACGTGCACTTTCTACGGAAAGAGTGTTTCAGAACTGCTCAATCAAAAGTGAGCTTCAACTCTGCTAGTTGAATGGAAAGAAGAGAAAGAAGTTTCACAGAATGCTTCTGTGTAGTTTTTATTTGAAGATACTTCTTTTTCCTCTATAGGGCCCTTAGCGCTCCGAATATCCACTTGCAGTTTCTACAGAAAGAGTGTTTCAGAACTGCTCAATCAAAAGTAAACTTCAACTATATTAGGTGAACGGACAGAACAGAAAGAATTTTCACAGAATGCTTCTGTGTAGTTTTTATTTGAAGATATTCCTTTTTCCACTATAGGCCCCATAGCGCTCCAAATGTCAACTTGCAGTTTCTAAAGAAAGTGTGTTTCAGAACTGCTCTATCAAAACTAAGCTTCAACTCTGTTAGTTGAATGCACAGAATAGAAAGAAGTCTCACAGAATGCTTCTGTGTAGTTTACATTTGAAGATATTTCTTTTTCCACTATAGGTCTTTTAGCGCTACGATTGTCCATTGCAGTTTCTACAGAAAGGGTGTTTCAGAACTGCTCAATCAAAAGTTAGCTTCAACTGTGATAGCTGAATGCACAGAACAGAAAGAAGTTTCACAGAATGCTTCTGTGCAGTTTTTATTTAAAGATACTACTTTTTCCACTATAGGCGCCTTAGGGCTCCGAATGTCCACTTGCATTTTCTATAGAAAGAGTGTTTCACAACTGCTCAGTCAAAAGTAAGCTTCAACTCTATTAGTTGAATGCAAAAAACAGAAAGAAGTTTCACAGAATGGTTCTGTTTAGTTTTTATTTGAAGATATTCCTTTTTCCAGTATAGACCTCTTAGCGTTCATAATGTCCACTTGCAGTTTCTACAAAAAGATTGTTTTAGAACTGCTCAATCAAAACTAAGCTTCAACACTGCTAGTGGAAGGGATAGAAGAGAAAGAAGTTTCACAGAATGCTTCTGTGTAGTTTATGTTTGTAGATATCCCTTTTTTCACTATAGGCCCTATAGCGCTCGGAATGTCAACTTGCAGTTTCTACAGAAAGAGTGTTTCAGAACTGCTCAATCAAAAGAACGCTTCAACACTTTTAGTGGAATGGACAGAAGAGGAAGAAGTTTCACAGAATGCTTCTGTGTAGTTTTTCTTTCAAGATATTTCTTTTTCCAATATAGGCCACTTAGCGCCCAGAATGTCCACTTGCAGGTTCTACAGAAAGAGTGTTTCAGAACTGCTCAATCAAAAGTAAGCTTCAACTCTGTTAGTTGAATGCACAGAACAGAAGGAAGTTTCACAGAATGCTTCTCTGTAGTTTTTATGTGGATATATTTCTTTTTCCAGTATAGGACCCTTTGTGCTCGGAATGTCAACTTGCACTTTCTACAGAAAGAGTGTTTCAGAACTGCTCAATCAAATGTAAGCTTCAACTCTGATAGTTGAATGGACAGAACAGAAAGGAGTTTCACAGAATGCTTCTGTGCAGTTTTTATTTGAAGATATTCCTTTTTCCACTATAGGCCCCTTAGCGTTCAGAATGTCCACTTGCAGATCCTACAGAAAGTGTTTCAGAACTGCTCAATCAAAAGTAAGCTTCAACTGTATTAGTTGAATGGACAAAACAGAAATAAGTTTCACAGAATGATTCTGTGTGGTTTTTATTTGAAGATATTCGTTTTTCCACTATAGGCCCCATAGCGCTCGAAATGTCAACTGGCAGTTTCCACAGAAAGTGTGTTTCAGAACTGCTCAATCAAAAGAAATCTTCAACTCTGTTAGTTGAATGCACAGAACAGAAAGAAGTTTCACAGAATGCTTCTGTGTAGTTTTTATTTCGAGATATTACTTTTTCCACTATAGGCCCTTTAGTGCTCGGATTTTCATCTTGCAGTTTCTACAGAAAGAGTGTTTCAGAAATGCTCAATCAAATGTAAGCTTCAACTCTGATAGTTGAAAGGACAGAACAGAAAGAAGTTTCACAGAATGCTTCTGTGCAGTTTTTATTTGAAGATATTTCTTTTTCAACTATCAGCGCCTTTGCGCTCCGAATATCCACTTTCTCTTTCTACAGAAAATGTGTTTCAGAACTGCTCAATCGAAAGTAAGCTTTAACTCTGTTACTTGAATGCACAGAACAGAAAGAAGCTTCACAGAATATTTCTGTGTAGTTTTTATTTGAAGATATTCCTTTTTCCACTATAGTCCCCTTGGCATTCAGATGGTCCACTTGCAGTTTATACAGAAAGAGTGCTTCAGAACGGCTCTATCAAAACAAAGCTTCCACTCTGTTTGTTGAATGGACAGAAGAGAAAGAAGTTTCACAGAATGATTCTGAGGGGTTCTTATTTGAAGATATTCCTTTGTCCACTATATGCCCCTTAGCGTTCAAACTGTCCACTTGCAGTTTCTACAGAAAGTGTGTTTCAGAATGGCTCAATCAAAACTAAGCTTCAACTATGTTTGTTGAATGCACAGAACAGAAAGAAGTTTCACAGAATGCTTCTGTGTAGTTTATATTTGTAGCTATCCCTTTTTCCACTATGGGCCCTATAGCGCTCGGAATGTCAACTTGCAGTTTCTACAGAAAGAGTGTTTCAGAACTGCTCAATCAAATGTCAGCTTCAATTCTGTTAGTTGAATGGACAGAACAGAAAGTAGTTTCACAGAATGCTTCTGTGTAGTTTTTATTTGAAGATATTCCTTTTTCCACTATTGGCCCCTTAGCCCTCCGAATGTCAAATTACAGTTTCTACAGAAAGAGTGTTTCAGAAAGGCTCAATTAAAATTAAGCTTCAATTCTGTTAGTTGGATGCACACAACTGAAAGAAGTTTCACAGAATGTTTCTGTGTAGTTTTTATTTGAAGATATTCCTTTTTCCACTATAGTCCCCTTAGCGTTCAGAATGTCCACTTGCAGTTTCTACAGAAAGAGTGTTTCAGAACTGCTCTATGAAAAGTAAGGTTCAACTCTATTAGTTGAATGCACAGAACAGAAGTTTTACAGAATGCTTCTGTGAAGTTTTAATTTGGAGATATTCCTTTTTCCTCTATAGGCCCCATAGCGCTCGGAATGTCCACTTGCAGTTTCTACAGAAAGAGTGTTTCAGAACTGCTCAATAAAAAGTTAGCTTCAACTCTGTTTGTTGAATGCACAGAACAGAAGGAAGTTTCAGAGAATGCTTCTGTGTAGTTTTAATTGGAAAATATTCTTTTTCCACTATAGGCCCCTTAGCACTCTGAATGTCCACTTGCAGTTTAAACAGAAAGAGTGATTCAGAACTGCTCAATCAAAAGTAAACTTCAACTCTCTTAGTTGAATGCACAGAACAGAAAGAATTTTCAGAGAATGCTCCTGTGTCGTTTTCATTTGAATATATTCCTTTTTAAACTATAGGTGCCTTAGGGCTCGGAATGTCCACTTGCAGTTTCTACAGAAAGAGTGTTTCCGAACTGCTCAATCAAAAGTAAGCTTCAACTCTATTAGTTGAATGCACAGAACAGAAGGAAGTTTCACAGAATGCTTCTGTGTCGTTTTTATTTGTAGATATTCCTTTTTCCACAATAGACCACTTAGCGTTCAGAATGTCCACTTGCAGTTTCTGTAGAAATAGTGTTTCAGAACTGCTCAATCAAAAGTAAGCTTCAACTCTGTTAGTTGAATGGACAGAAGAGAAAGTAGTTTCACAGAATGCTTCTGTGTAGTTTTTATTTGAAGATATTCCTTTTTCCACTATAGGCCCTTTAGCACTCCGAATGTCAAATTACAGTTTCTAAAGAAAGAGTGTTTCAGAAAGGCTCAATCAAAATTAAGCTTCAACTCTGTTAGTTGGATGCACACAACTGAAAGGAGTTTCACAGAATGTTTCTGTGTAGTTTTTATTTGAAGATATTCGTTTTTCCACTATAGTCCCCTTAGCGTTCCGAATGTCCACTTGCAGTTTCTACAGAAAGAGTGTTGCAGAACGGCTCTATCAGAACTAAGCTTCAACTCTGTTAGTTGAATGCACAGAACAGAAAGAAGTTTCACATAATGCTTCTGTGTAGTTTATGTTTGAAGCTATCCCTTTTTCCACGATAGGCCTTTAGCGCTCGGAATGTCAACTTGCAGTTTCTACAGAAAGAGTGTTTCAGAACGGCCTAATAAAAACTGACCTTCAACTCTGTTAGCTGAACGCACAGAACAGAAAGAAGTTTCACAGAATGCTTCTGTGTAGTTTATATTTGAAGGAATTCCTCTTTCCACCATAGGCCACTAAGCGCTCCGAATGTCCACTGGCATTTTCTACAGAAAGAGTGATTCAGAGCTGCTCTATCAAAAGTAAGCTTCAACTCTGTTAGTTGAATGGACAGAACAGACAGAAGTTTCACAGAATGCTTCTGTGTAGTTTTTATTTGAAGATATTTATTTTTCCACTATAGGCCCCTTAGCGCTCCGTATTTCCACTTGCAGTTTCTACAGAAAGAGTGTTTCAGAACTGCTCAATCAAAAGTAAGCTTCAACTCTGTTAGTTGAATGCACAGAACAGAAAGAAGTTTCACAGAATGCTTCTGTGTAGTTTTTATTTGGAGATATTCCTTTTTCCACTATAGGCACCTTAGCGCTCAGAATGTCAACTTCTAGTTTCTACAGAAAGAGTGTTTCAGAACTGCTCAATCAAATGTAAGCTTCAACTCTGATAGTTGCATGGACAGAACAGAAAGAAGTTTCAAAAAATGCTTCTGTGCAATTTTTATTTGTAGATATTCCTTTTTCCACAATAGGCCACTTAGCGTTCAGAATGTCCACTTGCAGTATCTATAGAAAGACTGTTTCAGAACTGCTCAAACAAAAGTAAGATTCAACTCTCTTAGTTGAATGGACAGAACAGAAAGAAGTTTCACAGAATGCTTCTATGTAGTTTTTATTTAAACATATTCCTTTTTCCACTATTGGCCCCATAGCGCTCCTAGTGTCCACTTGCAGTTTCTACAGAAAGGGTGTTTCAGAACTACTCAATCAAAGGTAAGCATCAACAATATTAGTTGAATGGACAGAACAGAAAGAAGTTTCACAGAACGGTTCTGTGTAGTTTTTATTTGGAGATATTCCTTTTTCCTCAACAGGCCCTTTAGCACTCGGAATGTCAACTTTGCAGTTTCTACCGAAAGAGTGTTTCAGAACTGCTCAAAAGTAAGCTTCAACTCTATTAGGTGAACGGACAGAACAGAATGAAGTTTAACAGAATGCTTCTGTGTGGTTTTAATTTGAGGATATTCCTTTTTCCAGTATAGGCCCCTTAGCGTTCAGAATGTCCACTTTCAGTTTCTACAGAAAGGGTGTTTCAGAACTCCGAAATCAAAAGTAAGCTTCAAATCTGTAAGTTGAAGGGACAGAACAGAAAGAAGTTTCACAGAATGCTTCTGTGTACTTTTTATTTGAAGATATTCCTTTTTCCACTGTAGGCCCCTTAGCGTTCAGAATGTGCACTTGCAGTTTCTACAGAAAGAGAGTTTCAGAAGTGCACAATCAAAAGTAAGCTTCAACTCTGTTAGTTGAATGCGCAGAACAGAAGGAAGTTTCAGAGAATGCTTCTGTGTATTTTTTATTTGGAGATATTTCTTCTTCCACTATAGGCCCCTTAGCTTTCAGAATGTCCACTTGCAGTTTCTACAGAAAGAGTGTTTCAGAACTGCTCAATCAAAAGTAAGCTTCAACTCTGTTAGTTGAATGAACAGAACAGAAAGGAGTTTCACAGAATTCTTCTGTGTAGTTTTTATTTGGGGATATTCCTTTTTCCACTATAGGCCGATTAGCCCTCAGAATGTCCACTTGCAGTTACTACAGAAAGGGTGTTTCAGAACGGCTCAATCAAAAGTAAGCTTCAACTCTGTTAGTTGAATGGACAGAACAGTAAGAAGTTTCACAGAATGCTTCTGTGTAGTTTTTATTTGAAGATATTCCTTTTTCCACTATAGGCTCCTTAGCGTTCAGAATGTGCACTTGCAGTTTCTACAGAAACAGTGTTTCAGAACTGCTCCCTCAAAAGTAAGCTTCAACTCTGTTAGTTGAAAGGACAGAACACAAAGGAGTTTCACAGAATGCTTCTGTGTAGTTTTTATTTGGAGATATTTCTATCTCCACTATAGGCCCCTTAGCGCTCGGAATGTCCCCTTGCAGTTTCTACCGAAGGAGAGTTTCAGAACTGCTCAATCAAAAGTAAGCTTCAAATAAGTTAGTTGAATGCACAGAACAGAAAGAAGTTTCACAGAATGCTTCTGTGAAGTTTTTATTTGAAGATATTCCTTTTTCCAATATAAGCCCCTTAGCGCTCAGAATATGCTCTTGCAGTTTCTACAGAAAGAGTGTTTCAGAACTGCTCAATCAAAAGTAAGCTTCAACTCAGTTGAATGGACAGAAGAGAAAGAAGTTTCACAGAATTCTTCTGTGTACTTTTTATTTGAAGATATTTCTCTTTCCTCTATAGACCCCTTAGCACTCCGAATGTCCACTTGCAGTTACTACAGAAAGAGTGTGTCAGAACAGCTCAATCAAAAGTAACCTTCAATTCTGTTAGTTGAATGCACAGAACAGAAAGAAGTATCACAGAATGCTTCTATGTACTTTTCATTTGTAGATATTCCTTTTCCACTATCAGTGCCTTTGGGCTCCGAATGTCCAATTTCAGTTTCTACAGAAAGAGTGTTTCAGAACTAACTGCTCAATCAAAAGTAAGCTTTAACTCTCTTAGTTGAATGCACAGAACAGAAAGAAGTTTCACAGAATGCTTCTGTGTAGTTTTTATTTGAAAATATTCCTTTTTCCACTATAGGCCCCTTAGCGCTCTGTATGTCCACTTGCAGTTTCTACAGAAAGAGTGTTTCAGAACTGCTCAATCAAAAGTAAGCCTCAAATCTGTTCGTTGAATGCACAGAACAGTAGGAAGTTTCACAGAATGCTTCTGTGTACTTTTTATTTGAAGATGTTCCTTTTTCCACTGTAGGCAACTTAGAGTTCAGAATGTCCAATTGCTCTTTCTAAAGAAAGTGTTTCAGAACTGCTCAAACAAAAGTAAGATTCAAGTCTGTTAGTCGAATGCACAGAACAGAAAGAAGTTGCACAGAATGCTTCTGTGTAGATTATATTTGAAGATATTCCTTTTTCCAGTATAGGCCCCTTAGCATTCAGAATGTCTACTTGCACTTTCTACAGAAAGAGTGTTTCAGAACTGCTCAATCAAAAGTAAGCCTCAACTCTGTTAGTTGAGTGCACAGAGCAGAAGGTAGTTTCACAGAATGCTTCTGTGTATTTTTTATTTGGAGATATATCTTTTTCCACTACAGGCCCTTTAGCGCTCGGAATGTCAACTTGCAGTTTCTACCGAAAGTGTGTTTCAGAAATGCTCAATCAAAGTAAGCTTCAACTCTATTAGCTGAAAGGACAGAACAGAAAGAAGTTTCACAGAATGGTTCTGTGTAGTTTATATTTGAAGATATCCCATTTTCCACGATAGGCCCCTTAGCTCTCGGAATGTCAACTTGCAGTTTCTACAGAAAGAGTGTTTCAGAACTCCTCAATCAAATGTGAGCTTCAACTCTGCTAGCTCAATGGACAGAAGAGAAAGAAGTTTCACAGAGTGCTTCTGTGTAGTTTTTATTTGAAGACATTCTGTTTTCCACTATGGGCCCCTTAGCTCTCAAAATTTCCACTTGTGATTTCTACAGAAAGAGTGTTTCAGAACTGCTCAAAAAAAGTAAGCTTCAACTCTCTTCGTTGAATGCACAGAAGAGAAAGAAGTTTCACAGAATTCTTCTGTGTAGTTTTTATTTGGAGATATTCCCTTTTCCACTACAGGCCCTTTAGTTCTCCGAATGTCCCCTTGCAGTTTCTACCAAAAGAGTGTTTCAGAACTGCTCAATCAAAAGTAAGCTTCAACTCTATTAGGTGAACGGACAGAACAAAAAGAAGTTTCACAGAATGCTTCTGTGTGGTTTTTATTTGAAGATATTCCTTTTCCACTACAGGCCCCTTAGCGTTCAGAATTTCCGCTGACAGTTTCAACAGAAAGAGTGTTTCAGAACGGCTCAATCAAAATTCAGCTTCAACTCTATTAGTTGAATGCAAAGAACACAAGGAAGTTTCACAGAATGCTTCTGTGTAGTTTTTATTTGAAGATATTCCTTTTTCCACTATAGGCCCCTTAGCACTCCGTATGTCCACTTGCAGTTTCTACAGAAAGAGTGTTTCACAACTGCTCAATCAAAAGTAAGCTTCAACTCTGTTAGTTGAGTGCACAGAACAGAAAGTAGTATCACAGAGTGCTTCTGTGTAGTTTTAATTTGAAGATATTCCTTTTTCCACTATATGCCGTTTAGCGCTTGGAAGGTCAACTTGCAGTTTCTACAGAAAGAGTGTTTCAGAAATGCTCAATAAAAAGTATGTTTCAACTCTGTTATTTGAATGGACAGAACAGAAAGAAGTTTCACAGAATGCTTCTGAGCAGTTCTAATTTCATGATATACCTTTTTCCACTATACTCGCCTTAGCGCTCCGAATGTCCACTTGCAGTTTCTACAGAAAGAGTGTTTCAGAACTGCTCAATCAAAATTAAGCTTCAACCCTGTTAGTTTAATGCACAGAACAGAAAGAAGTATCACCGAATGTTTCTGTGTAGTTTTTATTTGAAGATATTCCTTTTTCCAAAATAGGCCCCTTAGCGCTCCGAATGTCCATTTGCAGTTTCTACAGAAAGGGTGTTTCAGAAATGCTCAATCAAAAGTAAGCTTCAACTTAGTTAGTTGAATGGAAAGAACAGAAGGAAGTTTCACAGAATGCTTCTGTGTAGTTTTTAGTTGAAGATATTCCTTTTTCCACTATAGGCCCCTTAGCGTTCAGAATGTCCACTTGCAGTTTCTACAGAAAGAGTGTTTCAGAACTGCTCAATCAAAAGTAAACTTCAACTCTGTTAGTTGAATGCAAAGAACAGAAAGAAGTTTCACAAAATGCTTCTGTGTTGTTTTTAATTGAAGATAATCCTTTTCCACTATCGGCACATTAGCGCTCGGAATGGCCACTTGCAGTTTCCTCAGAAAGAGTGTTTCACAACGCTTCTATCAAAACTAAAATTCAACTCTGTTAGTTCAATGCACCGAACAGAAAGAAGTTTCACAGAATGCTTCCGTGTAGTTTATATTTCAAGTTATCACTTTTTCCACTATAGGCTTTTAGCACTCGGAATCTCAACTTGCAGTTTCTACAGAAAGAGTGTTTCAGAACTGCTCAATCAAATGTAAGCTTCAACTCTGTTAGTTGAATGGACAGAAAAGAAAGTAGTTTTACAGAAAAATTCGGTGTAGTTTTTATTTTAAGA
>NW_022097921.1:0-140436 GCF_006542625.1 Nomascus leucogenys
GTATTTATTTATTTATTTTTTTTTTTGAGACAGAGTTTTGCTCTTGTTGCCCAGGCTGGAGTGCAATGGCGTGATCTTGGCTCACTGCAACCTCCGCCTTCCAGGTTCAACCGATTCTGCTGCCTCAGCCTCCCGAGTAGCTGAGATTATAGGCACCCACCACCACACCCGGCTAATTTTTGTATTTTTAGTAGAGACGGGGTTTCTCCATGTTGGTCAGGCTGGTCTCGAACCCCTGACCTCAGGTGATCCGCCCACCTCAGCCTCCCAAAGTGCTGGGATTACAGGCGTCAGCCACCGCGCCCAGCCTACTTTTTGTATTTTTTAGTAGAGATTTCACCATGTTGGCCAGGCTGGTCTCGGACTCCTGCCTCAGATGATCCGCCCGCCTTTTCCTCACAAAGTGCTGAGATTACAGGTGTGAGCCACCATGCCTGGCTGTGTTTGTGTGTTTTCATGCATGCAGATAGTGTTTGTGTGTTTGAATGCACATGTATCTGTGCATGCATTCCATGTGTACACACATGTGCATACACAAATATACGTGCATGAGTCTGCATGTGTGCATGTGTGTATGTGCCTAAAAGTGCATATTTGTTTATGTGCACGCATGTGTGAATGTATGTGTACAAATGTGTTTGCATGAGTGTGTACGTGTGCATGTATGTGCA
Organism: Nomascus leucogenys; assembly: GCF_006542625.1. Lineage (NCBI taxonomy): Eukaryota > Metazoa > Chordata > Mammalia > Primates > Hylobatidae > Nomascus > Nomascus leucogenys. The sequence goes on from NW_022097921.1 coordinate 672, forward strand.
TCTGTGTGTGTGGCAGCCTTTCCCTTTTGAAAGAAGCCCTGCCAGCTGGGTGTGGTGGCTCATGACAGTAATCCCAGCACTTTGGGAAGTGGAGGTGGGCAGATTGCCCGAGGTCAGGAGTTCAAGACCAGCCTGGCCAACATGGCGAAACCCTGTCTCTATTAAAAATACAGAAATTAGCTGGGCGTGGTGGTGGGTGCCTATAATCCCAGCTACTCGGGAGGCAGAGGCAGGAGAATCGGTTGAACCTGGGAGGCAGAGGTTGCAGTGAGCCGAGATCGCGCCACTGCACTCCAGCCTGGACGACAGAGCAAGACTCGTCTCAAAAAAAAAAAAAAAAGAAAAAGAATAAAAGAAAGAGCTCCTGCCCTGGGGGTTTAGCCCGTTCTTGGCTCGAGCTGTAGCCACAAACCAGGAAAACACATCCTCTGCGGCACCAGGAAGCTCAGATGACAAAGCAATGGAAGGAAGTTTAATTACAATTATGTAACCAACACATAGAAATCCCTAAGTGGCTGCAGTTACCGTAACAAGGGGGTGCAGGACCTCAGCCTCCTGCGCTGGAACTTTCTGCCACATCCCAGACAGGCTGGCTCTCCTACATTGTGCTCTGGGGTGGCAGCTGTCTTCTTTTTTTTTGAGATGGAGTCTCACTCTTATCACCCAGGCTGGAGTGCAGTGGCGCGATCTCAGCTCACTGCAACCCCACCTCCTGGGTTCAAGTGATTCTCCTGCCTCAGCCTCCCCAGTAGCTGGAATTCCAGGCACCTGCCACCCCACCCAGCTAATTTTTGTATTTTTAGTAGAGATGGGGTTTCACCATGTTGGTCAGGCTGGTCTCGAACTCCTGACCTCAGGCGAACCGCCCACCTTTGCCTCCCAAAGTGCTGGGATGACAGGCATGAGCCACCGCGCCCGGCCTAACGTCTTTTAAAGAACCAAATGGCTTTAGCATCAGTGGACCTTGCTTGTCTCCGAATTATAAATGGAAGGGGTGAGCCTGGAAGAAGCTGAACCCCTTGAGGCTTGGGACAGGACTGAGGGCAGCAGGGAAAAGATGAAATGAGGTTCCAGAGGCTTCGGAGCCCCTTCCTGCCTGGGCAGAGGGACCAGAGCCCACCTCCAAGGCAACAGGCAATCTCTGGAGTCTCCCTTGGGACAGAGTCTGTGTTCAGCTCAGCCAAGAGACCAGGGGGTGAGTGCCCAGAGTGGCCTCGCTGTCCAAAATGTGCTGGGCACACCGTGCACGGTCACACTTGCCTGTAGGGGCCGTGGTCCAGGAAGACGCCTGAGTAAGAACGTTGGGAAATCTGTGCTCTTAACATTTATTGATTAATATTTTCATTGGCCAGGCACGGTGGCTCACGCCTATAATCCCAGCACTTTGGGAGGCTGGTTGGGGGGGGGAGTGGATTGCTTGAGGTCAGGAGTTTGAGACCAGCCTGATCAACATACTAAACATATAAAATCTCTACTACTCTACTAAATATACAGAGTCTCTACTAAACATACAAAAATTAGCCGGGCATAGTTGTGGGTGCCTGTAGTCCCAGCTACTCGGGAGGCTGAGACAGGAGAATTGCTTGAACTGGGGAGGTGGAGGTTGCAGTGAGCTGAGATCACCACTGCACTCCAGCCTGGGCGATAGAGTGAGACTCTGTCTCAAGAAAAAAACCACCACTTCTATCTTCTAGAACATTGTCATCACCCCAAAAGGAGACCCCAGACCCATTAAAGACCCGTCCTTCCCTCCCCAGCCTGTGGCAAACCACTCATCCACTTTCTGCCTCTGTGGATTTGCCTATATCTGGACATAGGGAATACGTGGAGTCATACAGACACTGTGTATCTTTTTGTATCTGGCCTCTCTCAGGAAGCATGATGCCGTCAGCGGTCACCCACATTGCCACCTGTGGCAGAGCCTTGTTCCTTTTCATGGCTGTGTAATATTCCACCGTGTGGATGGACCACATTATATTTCTCCATTTATCTATAGATGGGGGTATGAGGGCTGTCTCCACCTCTTGGCTATTGTGAATAAAGCTGCTTGTTCCTTTTCATGGCTGTGTAATATTCCACTGTGTGGATGGACCACATTATATTTCTCCATTTATCTATAGATGGGGGTATGAGGGCTGTCTCCACCTCTTGGCTACTGTGAATAAAGCTGCTAGGAGGGACCTGAGGTTTCACCAGCCATAGGGGGCATTCTGAGTCCCACCAGCCTTTGAAAACCACTGAGAAACACTACAAGCATGCTGGGGTCCCAGCCCCAAAAGCAGCTCCCCGGCTGACAGCCCGCCCTGGGCATGAGCTCCTTGACTAGCTGAACCAGCGCTTTCTAATAAACAGAGAACTGTAGCCACGTGTAGGTGTTTACATTTTCTAACAAGTACACCGAAAAAGCAGAAAACACAGTCAAATTACTTCTAATACTATCACCTTTCTAAACCCAAGGCATCTAACATGCTATGATGGCTTCAGCGTGAGATCCACGTACAAACGATGAATGATATCGCAAACATCCTTCTTTGGTACCAGGTCGTTCAATGGGCAGTGTGGTGCCCACGGACAGCAGGTCTCAGCAGAAACCTGTTACGTGCCAATGCCCCGTGTCTGCCAGCATGGATTTAGGAACCTACAGTCCACCGCCTCCCCTGCCTGCCCTCTTTTTCCCTCATCCCACCCTGGAGAGGGGACCTTACCTTAAATGCAGATCAAAGTGCTGTGTGGAAGAAACAGCCTCCGTGGCTCCAGTCGAGAAGATCTGGGGGGTCCTGATCCTAGGATGTTTCCGATATCTTCCCGTGTGTGCTGAAAGCAGCTTTCCCCAAAGAGAAACCGAAGGTTGTACTCCCTGATTGAGCTGTTTTATAACCTCCAGCCAGGGCCCCACCCCTGAAACTCAGACCCAATAAGGATATGGCAGTGGGAAGGGGTGGGCGCTGTCAGAGACCCCCTTCTCTCCCACAGGCTGGGATCCTGGGGTCAGCAGCCCGTAACCATGAACCTGACTTGCCTTGAAAGAAAGACTCTTTGAAAATTGTCATGTTCCCGTTCTCATTTTTTTTTTCCCTGCAAGTGTTTCTGTTTGCTATAATTAGAATTCTTGCTAGCTATTCAGGCAGGGTTGGGCAACTTCCTGACATAGTAAATTCAGCCCTGGAGGAGTGAATGCCGGTGTCCAGGGGTTCCTACCTGTGTTTCCTCCCTGTCCCATGGGAAACTGCACCCAGACAGGGAGGTGGACCCTGGTCTCAGATGATGGATCTTATTAAAGATATGTTAGTGGCCGGGTGCAGTGGCTCACGCCTGTCATCCCACCACTTTGGGAGGCTGAGGCGGGTGGATCACTTGAGGTCAAGAGATTGAGACCATCCTGCCCAACATGGTGAAACCCCGTCTCTATTAAAAATACAAAAATTAGCCCAGCGTGGTGGTGGGCACCTGTAATCCCAGCTACTCAGGAGGCTGAGGCAGGAGAATTGCTTGAACCTGGGAGGCGGAGGTTGCAGTGAGCAGAGATCGTGCCACTACACTCCAGCCTGGGCGATAAAGCAAGACTCCGTCTCAAAAAAAAAAAAAAAAAAAAAAAGATATCTTAGTGGTCTGGGGCTGTGGCTCACTCCTGTCATCCCAGCAGTTTGGGAGGCTGAGGCGGGTGGATCGCCTGAGGTCAGGAGTTCGAGACCAGCCTGGCCAACATGGTGAAACCCCGTCTCTAGTAAAAATTTAAAAATTAGCCAGGCCTGATGGCAGGTGCCTGTAATCCCAACTTCTCCCAAGGCTGAGGCAGGAGAATAGTTTGAACCTGGGAGAGACGTTACAGTGAGCCAGAATGGCGCCACTGCACTCCAGCCTGGTGACGAGCAAAACTCTGTCTCAAGAAAAAACAAACAAAAACCCTTTAATCCCTTTAAGCCCTGAATGGGGCACCCACCAACCTGTCCCGGGCTTCCCTTTCCAACGCTGAAATCTGTTATTTGTTTACTCAGCACACGCACTCCCAGACAGCCCTTCCCCTCCCTCTGAATGTATCAACTCTTCTCTCGTTCTTGGCACCCTTCCCGAATTCCAGCCCAACCTCAGCCCTTCCCTGGAGCCTCCATCTTGCAAACAGGCTCCTTTTTTTTCTTTTTTTTGAGACAGAGTCTCACTTTGCTTGCTCTGTCACCAGGCTGGAGTGCAGTGGTGCGATCTCGGCTCCCTTCAACCTCTGCCCCAGGTTCAAGCGATTCTCCTGCCTCGGCCTCCCAAGCAGCTGAGATTACAGGCACCTGTCACCATGCCTGGCTAATTTTTAAATTTTTACTAGAGACGGGGTTTCACTATGTTGGCCAGATGGTCTCGAACTCCTGACCTCAGGTGATCTGCCCTTGTCGGCCTCCCAAAGTGGTGGGATGACAGGTGTGAGCCACCACACCTGACCACTAAGATATCTTTTTTTTTTTTTTTTTTTTTTGAGATGGAGTCTCGCTCTGTTGCCCAGGCTGGAGTGCAGTGGTGCGATCTCGGCTCCCTGCAACCTCTGTCCCAGGTTCAAGCAATTCTCCTGCCTCAGCCTCCCAAGTAGCTGGGACTACAGGTGCCCACCACCATGCACGGCTAATTTTTTCAATTTTTAGTAGAGACGGGGTTTCACCATGTTGGCCAGGCTGGTCTTGAGCTCCTGACCTCAAGTGATCTGCCCGCTTCAACCTCCCAAACTGCTGGGATGACAGGCGTGAGCCACGCCGCCCGGCCCTGCCCCGACTCCTTTTGTCTCTCCTGCTATTCCAGGGTGAGCTGCCTCTCTCCCCACCGCCCCCCAAATTTATGTCCACCTGGAGTCTCAGAACATGACCTTATTTGAGAAGAGGGTTGTTGCTGATATAATTAACTCAAATGAGATTTTCTGGGAGCAGGATGGACTCTAAAGCCAATGACAGGTGTCATTCTAAGAGGAGACACAGACAGAGGAGGAGGAGGCCACGTGGAGATGGAGGCAGAGACTGGAGTGATGGTGCCACAAGCCCGGGGACCCCTAGAGCCTCCAGAGGGAACTGGATACAGCTGTAGTGGATTAATCTGTGGCCCCGGAAAGATCTGTCCATGTCTTAATGCCCAGACCTGGAATAAGGCCTTATTCAGCAATAGGGTCTTTGCAGATGTGATTAAGTGAAGGAGCGTGAGATGAGGTCATCCTGGAGTAGGGTGGGTCTTAAATGCAATGACATTCTAACAGAAGAGGAGACACAGACACAGAGGAGGAGGCCACGTGGAGATGGAGGCAGAGACTGGAGTGATGTGGCCACAAGCCCAGGGATGGCTGGAGCCCCCAGGAGCTGGGAGAGGCAGGAAGGATCCTCCCCTAGAGCCTCCAGAGGGAAGTGAACACAATCACAGTGGACCCAGCAGTGGCCCCCAGAAAGATCTGTCCACATCCTAAGAAGGAGAGACAGGGAGTCTTAACACTCAGACACACAGAAGGCCACGTGGAGACGGAGGCAGAGACGGGAGTGATGCGGCCACAAGCCCAGGGATGCCTGGAGCCCCCAGGAGCTGGGAGAGGCAGGAAGGATCCTCCCTTAGAGCCTCCGGAGGGAGTGTGGCCCTGAGGAACTTGAATCTCAGACTCCTGGTCTCCACAGCTCTCCTCTCCTACTTCCTCCTCCAGGCTCAGAATTCACATCTTTTTTTTTTTTTTGAGATGGAGTCTCTCTCTGTCGCCCAGGCTGGAGTGCAGTGGCGCCATCTCGGCTCACTGCAACCTCCGCCTCCTGGGTTCACACCATTCTCCTGCCTCAGCCTCCCGAGTAGCTGGGACTACAGGCGCCCGCCACCACGCCCGGCTAATTTTTTGTATTTTTAGTAGAGACGGGATTTCACCATGTTGGCCAGGATGGTCTCGATCTCTCGACCTCGTGATCCGCCCGCCTCGGCCTCCCAAAGTGCTGGGATTACAGGCGTGAGCCACCACGTGTGGCTCAGAAGTCACATCTTGTTGAGAATTCAGGCGTTTCTGAAATGAGCAGCATTGGATGCACAATGCCCATTCCCAGTGCAGACGGCTCGGTCTGGGGTCCCTCTGGGTCTGGGACCGTGCTCTAGGCAGACGGGGTGATAGGTGGACTCACAGAAGAGAGCGCATCAAAGTCCTACGGCCTTCAGCCGTGAGACCCTAAGGGCCTGCAGTTGAGCGCAGGGCTGGGCCTGTGTGGGGAGGCTCCTGTGTTAGACACCGCCGTGCACTTGGTGATCTGGACAGGGATCCAGCTCAGAGGCTGACTCTGATGCACCAACCTGGGTGGGGCATTTCCCACCAGCTCGGTGGCAACAAGAGCCTGGGAAGGAGAGGGTGGAGACGGGCACAGGAGGGGACCCAGGGGGACTTGAAATGCAGGAGGAGGTGCTGGGCAGGTCCTGGGCAGAAGCGTGGGGATGACAAGGGGATGACGAGGCAAAATTACCCCACACTTTTACCTCAGAACAGCTCCCGTTACAACACACACAGGCGCTGTCGTCATGCATTATGAGTCAAAGTGTGCTTTGGGGCAATGACCCTGAGTTTCCTCTGTTCTTAGAATGCCCCAAAATCAAAGAAAAGGGTTTTAGGCTTTCCTCCCTCCTTCTCTCCCTGCCTCTTCTCCTTCCTTCCTTCCTTTCTTTTCTTTTCTTTTTCCTTTTCTTCCTACCTGTTTTCTTTCTTTCTTCCTTTCCATCTTTTTTTTGCTTTCTTCCTGTTCTTTCTTTGCTTTTTCCTTCTTTTCTTCCTACCTTTTTTCTTTCTTCCTTCCTTTCCTTCTTTTTTGCTTTCTTCCTGTTCTGTTCTTTCTTTCCTTTTTCTTTCTTTTCTTCCTTTTTTCTTTCTTTCCTTTCTTTCCTTTTTTTTGTTTGTATTCTGTTCTTTCTTTCCTTTTTCCTCCTTCCTACCTTTTTTCTTTCTTCCTTCCTTTCTTTTCTTCTTCTTTTTTTTTTTTTTTTTTTTTTTTTTTTTTTTTGAGACGGAGTCTCTCTCTGTCGCCCAGGCTGGAGTGCAGTGGCGTGATCTTGGCTCACGGCAAGCTCCACCTCCCAGGTTCACGCCATTCTCCTGCCTCAGCCTCCCTAGTAGCTGGGACCACAGGCACCCGCCACCACGCCCGGCTAATTTTTTGTATTTTTAGTAGAGACGGGGTTTCACCGTGTTAGCCAGGATGGTCTCAACCTCCTGACCTCGTGATCCACCTGCCTTGGCCTCCCAAAGTGCTGGGATTACAGGCGTGAGCCACCATGCCCGGCTTCTTTTTTTTCTTTCTTCCTTTTCTATCTTTGCTTTTTCCTTCTTTTCTTCCTACCTGTTTTCTTTCTTCCTTCCTTTCTTTCCTTCTTGTTTTTCTTTCTTCCTGTTCTTTTTGTTTTCCTTCTTTTCTACCCCCCCTTTCTCTTTCTTTCCTCCCTCCCTCTCTTTCTTCCTTCGTTTCTTTTCTTTCTTCTTGTTTCCCTTTCTTTCCTTTCCTTTATATTTCTTTCCTTCCTCCCTCCCTCCCTTCCTTTTTCCCGTCCTCCCTCTCTTTCTCCTCTTTTTTTCTTTCTCCTCTCTCTCTCTTTCTCTCTTTCTTTTTGACAGAGTCTCGCTCTGTCACCCAGGCTGGAGTGCAGTGGCACCATCTCAGCTCACTGCAACCTCTGCCTCTCGGGTTCAAGCGATTCTCCATCCTCAGCCTCCCGAGTAGCTGGGATGCCAGGCATGCGCCACCACACCCGGCTGATTTTTGTATTTTTAGTAGAGACAGGGTTTTGCCATGTTGGCCAGGCTGGTCTCAAACTCCTGACCTCAGGTGATCCACCTCCGTTGGCCTCCCAAAGTGCTGGGATTACACGCATGAGCCACCGTACCCGGTCTCTTCCTTCCTTCCTTCCTTCCTTCCTTCCTTCCTCCCTCCTTCCTTCTTCCTCCTTCCTTCTTCTTCCTTCCTTCTTCTTCCTTCCTTCCTCCTTCCTTCCTTCTTCTTTCCTTCCTTCCTCCCTCCCTTCCTTTTCTTTCTTCTTTCTCTCTCTTTCCTTTTTCTTTTCTTTCCTTCCTTTCTTTTCTTTTCCTTTTTTTCCCTTTCTTTGCTTTCATTTCTCTTCCCTCCCCTCCTCCCTCCCCCTTCCTTCCTCCCTTCCTTCCTCCCTGCCTCCTTCCCTCCTTTCTTTCTCTGTCTCAGGATCAGCAGTCACTACAGCCCCCATTACAGCCCTCCTTGGAGACACATAAGATAGAAGTAAATTAAGCAACGGGTGTGGCGGGTGTAAGTGTGACGGTGGGTGGGGACTGCTGTGGGGCAGGCAGAGTCACACATTTCATTTCATGAAGACGTCAGAGCTGCCGGGAGTGAGCACAGGAACGCTGTGCTCACAGGAGGGTATTCTAATTTTAAAATTATTATTTGTTTTTTTTGCAGAGATGGGGTCTCAGTATGTTAGCCAGGCTGGTCTCAAACGCCTGGGCTCAAGTGATTGACCCGCCTCAGCCTCCCAAAGCGCTGGGATCACACGCATAAACCACCGTACCTGGCAAAGGCAATGCGTTCTAGATGCAGAAAACACCAATTGGCAATGTTCCAGGGCCTCAACTTCTGTATTGGGCTTTGTGGATAAGTAAGGGGGCTGTGTCTAGAGAGGGGAGGATGCTGAGGAGGTGGGATGCAGCTGGGAACCAGGTCCTGCAGGGCCTCATTGTGTCTAGAGAGGGGAGGATGGTGGCCAGGCGCAGTGGCTCATACCTGTCATCTCAGCACTTTGGGAGGCTGAGGCGGGTGGATCACGACATCAGGAGTTTGAGACCAGCCTGACCAACATGGGTGAAACCCCATCTCTACTAAAAATACAAAAATACAGGCGTGGTAGCGCATGCCTGTAATCCCAGCTACTGAGTAGGCTGAGGCAGGAGAATCGCTTGAACCCGGGAGTTGGAGGTTGCAGTGAGCCGAGATCATGCCACTGCACTCTAGCCTGAGCAACAGAGTGACACTCCATCTCAAAAAGAAAAAAAAGAGAGAGAGAGAGAGGCTGGGCGTGGTGGCTCATGCCTGTAATCCCAGCAGTTTGGGAGGCCGAGGCAAGCGGATCACCTGAAGTCAGGAGTTCGAGACCAGCCTGGCCAACATGGTGAAACCCCGTCTCTACTAAAAATACAAAAATTAGCCAGGCATGATAGCAGGTGCTGTAATCCCAGCTACTCGGGAGGCTGAGGCAGGAGAATCCCTTCAACCTGGGAGGCAGAGGTTGCCGTGAGCCGAGACGGTGCCACTGCACTCTAGCCTGGGTGACAGAGCAAGATTCTGTCTCAAAAAACAAAACAAAACAAACAAACAAAACAAGAAAAGCAAAAGAGAAAAAAGAAGGGAAGGGAGGGAGGGAGGAAGGAGACAGAGAGAGATGGGGGAAGGAGACAGGGACAGAGGGAGGAAGAGAGGAAAGGAGGAAGGAAGGAAGGAAGAAAGGGAGGGAGGGAAGGAAGGAGGAGGGAAGGAAGGAAGGGAGGGAGGGAAGGAAGGAAGGGAGGGAGGGAAGGAAGGAAGGAAAAAAGGAAATCAAGGAAGAAAAGGAGACAGAGAGGAAAGGAAGGAAGGAGGAAGGGAGGGAAGAAAAAAGAAGGGAAGGAAGGGAGGGAGGAAGGAGACAGAGAGGGAGAGAGGAAGGAGACAGGGAGGGAGGGAGGAAGGAGACAGGGAGAGAGGGAGGAAGAGAGAGGAAAGGAGGAAGGGAGGGAGGGAGAGAGGGAAGAAGGGAGAGAGGGAAGGAGAGAGGGAGGGAAGGAGAGAGAGGGAAGGAGTGAGAGAGGGAAGGAGTGAGGGAGGGAAGGAGGGAGAGAGGGAAGGAAGAGAGGGAAGGAGGGAGAGAGGGAGGAAGGAGACAGAGATGGAGGAAGGAGACAGGGACAGAGGGAGGAAGAGAGAAGAAAGGAGGAAGGAAGGAAGAAAGGGAGGGAGGGAAGGAAGGAAAAAAGGAAATGAAGGAAAGGAGACAAGGAGAGAGAGGAAAGGAAGGAAGGAGGAAGGGAGGGAAGAAAAAAGAAGGGGGGAAGGAGACGGGGAGGGAGGGAGGAAGGAGACAGAGGGAGGAAGAGAGAGGAAAGGAGGAAGGGAGGGAAGGAAGAAGTGAGAGAGGGAAGGAGGGAGAGAGGGAAGGAGGGAGAAAGGGAAGGAAGGAAGGAAAAAAGGAAATCAAAGAAGGAAAGGAGACAGGGAGAGAGAGGAAAGGAAGGAAGGAGGAAGGGAGGGAATAAAAAGGGAAGGAAGGGAGGGAGGGGGGAGAGAGGGAAGGAGGGAAGAAGGAGACAGGGAGGGAGGGAGGAAGGAGACAGGGAGAGAGGGAGGAAGAGAAAGGAAAGGAGAGAGGAAGAAAGGAAGGAAGGAGGGAGGGAGGGAGGGAGGGAAGAAGTTTGAGCAAAGTTTCCAAGCGGGCCGCCTGAACCGGGTCGTGCTCTTGCTGCTGGAGGTCTCAGCCCGCCAGGGGCTCTTTTATCGTGAAGCCTTCCCAGGTGGTAAGGGGAGAGAACCAAGGCTTTGGGGGCCCCTCCCAGGGTGCCCTCTACTCCGCTGTAACTTCCCCCACCTGCTGTGGCCCCTGTGAGTGGGGGTTGAGGGGGCCCTTACCCTTCCCAGAGGGAGTGTGAGGTCCTGGCCCCACTTTGGAGTTCTCTATGTTAAACCAGAGCCATCCGCCTGGCCTGGTGCTGCTGTGGGGATTCAGGAGGCAACCGTGGCCTCAGGGACGGGTGGCTTGCGGACGTGGCCTCAGGGACTGGTGGCTTGTGGACGTGCCCCTGGCTGTGGATCGGGTGGGGAGGGCTCTGCCATATTTTAATGTGACGGTTTCCCTCCAGAAAAAAACAGCAGGAAGTGAGACCCACCCTGCTAAGTCCCCGCCGAGGACAACAGCCTTCAAAGCTTTTCCTCTCTCCTGGACGATCTGCTCAACCCACACCACCCCTGGGCTGCCCACCGCTCCCCCTGGCATCCTTCCTGCCTCATTCTGTGAATCACAGGGTCAAGGTCTCCCCTACACCGGTGACTTTCAGCAACCAGAGGACAGTAGGCGCCTCTGAGACCGTCTGCTCTGTAACAGAATCCTGAGTCATTAGAACGCCTGGAATTCAACTACACGGGCATTGTATGTCTTTTTTTCCTTTCTCTTTTGCTTCCAACAACCCTTTAACTGTGTTTGGGGGCCAGGGTATCTCCCCGTCCCCTGGTCAGCCCACCCTGGACACCCAAGGGTCAACTGTCTATAGACACACTGAAACCTTTACTGCAGCCCAGGAGGCTAAGATGCACCCAGGCCCCCAAGTACACATAAGTCTCCTACGCAGGTTTTGTTTTGTGTTTTTGAGATGGAGTTTCGCTCTTGTCGCCCAGGCTGGAGTGCAATGGCACGATCTCAGCTCTCTGCAACCTCCGCCTCCCAGGTTCAAGCGATTCTCCTGCCTCAGCCTCCCGAGTAGCTGGGATGACAGGCACCTGCCACCACGCCCAGAAAAGGAAGTTTGAAATGATGGGGTTGTAAACTTGATGTCAACTCATGGCTAACCGCTTCCTTATTTTTTTTTAATTGGATATATTTAATGTACAAACAAGATGTTTTGATACAGAATTGACCCTTGAACAATGTGGAGGTTACAAACACTGCCACCATGTGCAGTCAAAATCCAAATATAGGGCAGGGCCCAGTGGCTCAAGCCTGTAATCCCAGCTCTGTGGGAGGCCAAGATGGGTGCATCACGTGAGGTCAGGGTTCGAGACCAGCCTGGCCAACATGGTGAAACTCCGTCTCTACTAAAAATACAAAACTGACCCAGGCATGGTGGCACACGCCTGTCATCCCAGCTATTCAGGAGGCTGAGGCAGGAGAATCGCTTGAACCCAGGAGGCAGAGGTTGCAGTGAGCTGAAATCACGCCACTGCACTCCAGCCTGGGCAACAGAGCAAGACTTTGTCTCAAAAAAAAAAAGAAAAATACAAAAAGTAGCCAGGCATGGTGGCAGGCACCTGTAATACCAGCTACTGAGGAGAATGAGGCAGGAGAATCGCTTGAACCTGGGAGGTGGAGGTTGCAGTGAGCTGAGATCGTGCCACTGCACTCCAGCCTGAGTGACAGAATGAGACTCCATCTCAAAAAAAAAAAAAAAGATTTAACACAAACACCCTGGCAGGCTTGGGTCAGTTTTTTCCATGGTAACATCTTACAAAATGAGGGTTGCAAAGTTGCAACCTAGAGATTGGTACAATCTTACTTAGGTGTTCCCAGTATTACTAAGCATTCACTTCTAAGTAATTTTATCACATGTAGAAAATAGCCCTTTAGATGATCATTCTACTATAAAGACACATGCACATGTATGTTTATTGCAGCACTATTTACAATAGCCAACACTTGGAACCAACCTAAATGCTCATCAATGATAGACTGGATAAAGGAAATGTGGCACATACACACCATGGAATACTATGCAGCCATTAAAAAGGATGAGTGCATGTCCTTTGCGGGGACATGGATGAAACAGGAAACCATCCTTCTCAGCAAACTAACACAGGAACAGAAAACCAAACACCACATGTTCTCACTCATAAGTGGGAGTTGAACAATGAGAACACATGGACACAGGGAGGGGAACATCACACACCAGGGCCTATTGGGGGTTGGGGGGGCAAGGGGAGGGAGAGCATTAGGACAAACACCTAATGCATGAGGGGCTTAAAACCTAGATGATGGGTTGATGCGTGCAGCAAACCACCATGGCACATGTGTACCCTTGTAACAAACCTGCATGTTCTGCACATGTACCCCAGAACTTAAAGTAAAATAAAATAAAAACAGAAATAAAAAACAAAGAAAACAGCCCTTTAAAAACCAACACCTCCCCTCCACCTTGAGTCTGGGGGAATGGGGTCATTTTATTTTTATTTATTTTTATTTTTTTAGATGGGGTCTCTCTCTGTCGCCTAGGCTGGAGTGCAGTGGTGTGATTTCAGCTCACTGCAACCTCTGCCTCCCAGGTTCAAGCGATTCTCCTGCTTCAGCCTCCCGAGTAGCTGAGATTACAGGCGCCAGCCACCACGCCCAGCTAATTGTTGTATTTTTAGTAGAGACGGGGTTTTGCCATGTTGGCCAGGCTAGTCTCAAACTCCTGACCTCAGGCAATCTGCCGGCCTCCCAAAGTGCTGGGATGACAGGCATGAGCCACCATGCCTGGTGGGGGCCATTTTATTTATTTATTTATTTATTTATTTATTTATTTATTTTTGAGACAGAGTCTTGCTCTGTCGCCCAGGCTGGAGTGCAGTGGTGTGATCTCAGCTCACTGCAACCTCCGCCTCCCAGGGTTCAAGTGATTCTCCTGCCTTAGCCTCCTGAGTAGCTGGGATTACAGGCACCTGCCATCATGTCCAGCTAATTTTTTTGTTTGTTTTTTGAGACGGAGTCTCGCTCTGTCGCCCAGGCTGGAGTGCAGTGGCGAGATCTTGGCTCATTGCAACCTCCGCCTCCCAGGTTCACGCCATTCTCCTGCCTCAGCCTCCCGAGTAGCTGGGATTACAGGTGCCCACCACCATGCCCGGCTAATTTTTGTATTTTTAGTAGAGACAGGGTTTCAGCTTCTTAGTCAGGCTGGTCTTGAACTCCTGACCTCAGGTGATCCACCTGCCTCTGCCTCCCAAAGGGCTGGGATTACAGGCGTGAGCCATGCACCCGGCAGGGGTCATTCTGAAAAACTCCTTGGGCTGGTGGCAGAGGAGGGAGGCAATTGGGAATAGCTTCAGAAATTTGCGAGAGGGGTGACAGCCTTGGCAGGACTCAGGCCTGCACACGGCGGGAGGAACAGAAACAAGGATATGAGAAGGGATGGTGGGTGAGTCTGGCAGATAACACAGATGGGAGACACCCGAAATAGAACCTCCTTAACGCAGCAAGGCGTGCACCTGTGTGTGCAGACCCTCGTGTGTGTGCCGCACAGGCCAGGAGCACAGCCGACGTTTTGTTTGTTCTTAGAGACGGAGTCTCGCTCTATCGTCCAGGCTGGAGTGCAGTGGCATACTCTAGGCTCGCTGCAAGCTCCGCCTCCCGGGTTCAAGCGATTCTCCTGCCTCAGCTTCCCGAGTAGCTGGGATGACAGGCACCTGCCATCATGTTCAGCTAATTTTTTTTTTTTTTTTTTGAGATGGAGTCTTGCTCTGTTGCCCAGGCTGGAGGGTGGTGGTGCCATCTCGGCTCACTGCAAGCTCTGCCTCCTGGGTTCACGCCATTCTCCTGCCTCAGCTTCCCGAGTAGCTGGGATGACAGGCACCTGCCATCATGTGCAGCTAATTTTTTTTGGAGACGGAGTCTTGCTCTGTCACCCAGGCCGCAGTGCAGTGGCGAGATCTGGGCTCACTGCTACCTCTGCCTCCTAGCTACTGTGGAGACTGAGGCAGGTGAACCCCGGGAGGCGGAGGTTGCAGTGAGCTGAGATCGCCCACCACACTCCAGCCTGTGTGACAGAGCAAGACTCCATCTCAAAAAAAAAAAAAAAAGGTGTCTCAGGGTTGACCTCCCTCTGGAGGCTCTAGGGGAGGGTACCTCCTGCCTCTCCCAGCTCCTGGGGGCTCCAGGCGTCCCTGGGCTTGTGGCCGCATCACTCCAGTCTCTGCCTCCGTCTCCACGTGGCCTTCTCCTCTGCATCTGCGTCTCCTTTTCTGTCTCTTAGAAGGACATCTGTCATTGCCTTTACGGTCCACCCCAACCCTGGATGATCTCATCTCCAGATCCTTCACTTAATGACATCTACAAAGACCCCTTTGCCATGAAAGAGGCATTTTCAGAGGTTCCAAGGATTGGGATGTGAACATCCTTCCGGGAGGCATTAGTGAGCCAACCACTCTCCCCTGGCCCCTCTCCCCCCACCCCACCCGCTATAGTCCATGGTGTCCCAGCATATCCAGCCTGCATTTGCCTGGGATGAATTAAACTGGGAGTAGTCAGCCGGGCACAGAGGCTCAGGCCTGTAATCCCAGCACTTTGGGAGGCTGAGGCGGGTGGATTGCCTGAGCTCAGGAGTTCGAGACCAGCCTGGGCAACACGGTGAAACTCCATCTCTACGAAAATACGAAAAATGAGCCGGGAGTGGTGGGGTGTGCCTGTGATCCCAGCTACTCAGGAGGCTGAGACAGGAGAATCGCTTGAACTCGGGAGGCGGAGGTTGCAGTGAGCCCAAATCACACCACTGCACTCCAGCCTGGGCGACAGTGAGACTCCATCTCAAAAAAAAGAAAAAGAAAAGAAATCTCAAAGAGTCAGCCCCACTTCCCCAGGGATCCCAGGAGTGAGGGGGCTGCAGAGCCTGCGACCGGATGCGTTTTCACTGGGAAAGTTCGCCAGGAAAGCCCCTCGTCTCAGGGGAATTCCACGGGCAATAATGGGGTCACGGAAACCAGGCCTGCCTGGGTTGGACAGTAACGGCTGCCCGGAGCCAGGAACTAGCCCCACAGGCCCCTGCAAGACCCTCCTAGGGATGGTGTCGCTGAGACCTTCCATGGCCAGTGGGTCTCTTAGACTGCGTGCTGACTCTTTGCTCTTACCCTGGCTTCTAAGAGGGTGGACGTGCAGGTCTGTCCCGGGGAAATGAGGCACCCTCCAGCCCCCCACCCTCCCCCCACCGTGAGGCTGACTCCTGGTTCCCGGCTCCTGCAATGTGGCTGGCTCTGCCACTGCTCAGAGCCCCCCAGGGCAGGGGCCACGGTCACTGGCAGTTGCAAGACCGACCCACTTCTGTCTGAACTTGAGATACCATCCCCTGGGTACTGTTCAAAGGGCTCGTGGGGATGAGGGGCTCCAACTATGCTCAGTTTTATTTATTTATTTACTTTTTGAGATGGAGCCTCACTCTGTCGCCAGGCTGGAGGGCAGTGGCGTGATCTCGGCTCACTGCAAGCTCTCCCTCCTGGGTTCAAGCGATTCTCCTGCCTCAGCCTCCTGAGTAGCTGGGATTACAGGTGCACACCACCATGCCCGGCTAATTGTTGTATTTTTAGTAGAGACGGGGTTTCACCGTGTTGGTCAGGCTGGTCTCGAACTCCTGATCTCAGGGGATCCACCCGCCTCGGCCTCACAAAGTGCTGGGATTACAGGTGTGAGCCACCGTGCCTCGCCTGATATTTTTGTTTTTTATTTTTTTATTATTTTATTTTATTTTTATTTATGTTTTTTTGAGATGGAGTTTTGCTCTTGTTGCCCAGGCTGGAGTGCAGTGGCTCTATGTAGGCTCACTTCAACCTCTGCCTTTCTGGTTCAAGCAATTCTCCTGCCTCAGCCTCCTGAGTAGCTGGGATTACAGGCACACGCCACCATGCCCAGCTAATTGTTGTATTTTTAGTAGAGATGGGGTTTCACCATGTTGGCCAGGCTGGTCTTGAACTCCTGACCTCAGGGGATCCGCCCGCCTTGGCCTCACGAAGTGCTGGGATTACAGGCGTGAGCCACTGCGCCTGGCCTGATATCTTTATTTTTTGTTTTTTTTATTATTTTATTTTACTTTTTTTTTTTTTTGAGATGGAGTTTCACTCTTGCTGCCCAGGCTGGAGTGTAGTGGCACGATCTCGGCTCACCTCAACCTCTGCCTCCTGGGTTCAAGCGATTCTCCTGCCTCAGCCTCCTGAGTAGCTGGGATGACAGGTGCCCGCCACCATGCCCAGCTAATTTTTGTATTTTTAGTAGAGATGGGGTTTCACCCGGTTGTCCAGGCTGGTCTCAAACTCCTGACCTCAGGTGATTCGCCCACCTCGGCCTCTCAAAGTGCTGGGATGACAGGCGTGAGCCACTGCGCCCGGCCTGATATCTTTTTTTCTTATTTTTTTATTTTATTTTATTTTATTATTTTTGAGACGGACTTTCACTCTTGTCACCCAGGCTGGAGTGCAGTGGCGTGATCTCAGCTCACCTCAACCTCCACCTCCCAGGTTCAAGCGATTCTCCTGCCTCAGCCTCCCAAGTAGCTGGGATTGCAGGTGCCTGCCACCACGCCCAACTAATTTTTATTAGTAGTAGTAGTAGTAGAGGCGGGGTTTCACCATGTTGGCCAGGCTGGTCTCGAACTCCTGACCTCAGGTGATCCGCCTGCCTCGGCCTCCCAAAGTGCTGGGATGACAGGCATGAACCACCACGCCGGGCCTGATATTTTTCTATAACTCCCTCCTGCTAACTCAGAAGTTTCTCCACAGCTGAGCTCATCCGTAGAGCCACAGCCAGGGTGTCCCAGAGAAACCTTATGTTTTGTGTTCAGAGGTTCTGAAAACCAAAACTACCATCACCGACGGTAATGTGGGCACTGCCTGAGTCACTCAGGGGCTATCACAGATGGCACCTTGACTGTTTGGCTGGGGGCACGGGGCTTATCTTGGTCAGCGGCTCCGCAGGAGCAGGTGGTCACAGAGATAGCAAATCATCTCTTTTTCACTGGGCAAGTGTCAACTCAGTTTCTCAACACAAAGGAAGTCTTTTGAAAGATGCTCGCTGTTAGCACCTGTTTATCGCTCCCCCTGCCTGAACCCAAAGACGTGGATGAAGTTTTGAAATTAAAATCTGTCTGATCAGGAGCCACGGCCTCTTAGGAAATGTGTTATTTCTTCATTGTTTTGACCCAAGGTCAGGTCAGGGTGTTTCTAATTCCCGCGGGAATCTCCTGGCTGGTATCTGTCTTGAGCACCCACCACTGGCATTTTTACTTTTCCTTCATAGCAGATTTGAGGCATGTGGCCTGGGAAAATTCCCCTGCCTTGCCTTCCCCTCCGCTCCCCTTCCCTCCCCTGCCCTCCTCCTCCTCCTCTCCCCTCATCCCCTCCCTCCTCCCCTCCCCTCATCCCCTCCCCCTCCTCCCTTCCCCTCCTCCCCTCCCCTTCTCTCCTCCCATCCCCTCCCCTCCCCTCCCGTCATCCCCTCCCCTCCACTCCCTCCTCTCCCCTTCCCTCCTCTCCCCCAACTCCTCTCCTCGGCTCCCCTCCCCTCCCCTGCCCTCCCCCCTCCCTCCCCTCCCCTTCCATTCCCCTCCTCCCCTCCTCGTCCTCCCTCCCCCCTCCCCTACTCCCATCCCCTCCCCTCCCCTCCCCCCTCCCCCCTCCTCCCTCTCCCCTCCCCCTCCCCTCCCCCATTTCCCCCCTCCCCTCCCCTCCCTCCACCCTCCACCCTCCCCCCCCCCTCCCCCTCCTCTCCTCCCCTCCCCTTTCCCCTTCCCCTCTGCTCCCCTCCCCTCCTTCCCCCCTCCCCTTCCCCTCCACTCCCCCCTCCCCTTCCCCTCCACTCCCTTCCCCTTTGCTCCCCTTCCCTCTCCTCCCCCTCCTCTCCTCCCCCTCCTCCCCTCCCATCCCCTCCCCCATCCCCTCGCCCTCCTCCCCTCCCCCTCCTTGCCCATGGTGTCAGCTGCTCGGGAGGCTGAGATGGGAGGATTCTTTGAACCTGCGAGGCCAAGGCTGCAGTGAGCTGAGATTGTGCCACTACAGAGTGATGTGTTTAGGCCAAGGCTGGCTGTGAATGGGCCCTAATTTGGAAAAAGGGTCTTTGCAGGTACAATTAGTTAAGAAGGTCACAGTTAGATCATGCTGGAATATTTGGGTGGGCCCTGAAGCCAATGATAGGTGTCCTTTGAAGAGACAGAAGGGGAGACACAGACACAGAGCAGGAGGCCATGTGGAGACGGAGGCAGAGACTGGAGTGATGAGGCCACAAGTCCAGGGACGCCTGGAGCCCCCAGGAGCTGGGAGAGGCAGGAAGGACCCTCCCCTAGAGCCTCCAGTAGGAACCAAACACAATTGCAATGGATCGGATGGTGACCTCCAAAAGATCTGTTCATGTCCTAACCCTTAGACTTGTGAATAGAATCTCATTTAGAAATAAGGTCTTTGCAGGTGTAATTAAGTTGAGGATCTTGAGATGAGATCACTCTGGATTAGGTGGGCTGTAAATGCAATGACAGGTGTCCTTCTAAGAGACAGAAGAGGAGACACAGCCACAGATGAGAAGGCCACGTGGAGACGCAGGCAGAGACTGCAGTGATGTGGTCACAGGCCCAGGGTCGCCTGGAGCCCCCAGGAGCTGGGAGAGGCAGGAAGGACCCTCCCCTAGAGCCTCCAGAGGGCGTGGCCCTGAGACACCTGCACCTCAGACTTCTGGCCTCCAGAGCTGGAGAAGATACTTCTTTTTTTCTTTTTTCTTTCTTTTCTTTTCTTTTTTTTGAGATGGATTCTCACTCTGTCGCCCAGGCTGGAGTGCAGTGGCGCGATCTCGGCTCACTGCAACCTCTGCCTCCTGGGTTCAAGCGATTCTCCTCCCTCAGCCTCCTGAGTAGCTGGGATTTCAGGCGCCCGCCACCACACCCGGCTAATTTTGTTGTATTTTTAGTACAGACGGGGTTTCACCATCTTGGCCAGGCTGGTCTTGAACTCCTGACCTCATGATGAGAGGATACATTTGTACAGATTTAAGTCCCCCAGTTTGTGAGCTGTTCTTCCAGAAGCCCCAGGACACTAATATGGGCTGAATGGGATACAGGTGGGAGGGAGGGATGCTGGACCAAGGCAGGACCGTGGCAGAGTCCACAGCACGAAATCAAACCAGAGTCCCCCTCCAGGACCAGGATTCACTGTGGGCGTCTCCACGGAGCCACGTCTGTCCCACACCCTGTGGGAACTCGACATGCGGCTGGATTTGGGTGGGGCATCTCTGCCACCTTAGCGGGAACCATTCTACCCCGGGAATCAGGAGAGGGAGACGCCGGCCTCGTGGGACCCAGAACTCATAACGGACCATCCACACGTGTGTGTTGAGGACACCCCGCCCTAGCAATGGGCTCATCATTTAGAAGCATTCAGCCGCCGGGCCTCATTCCTCCAACTTACCTGCAGGATCACCTGTGTGTGTTACCTGTGAGATCACCTGTGTGGGTCACCTCTGTAAAAAGTCTGTCTGAGGCCAGGCGCAGTGGCTCACGCCCGTAATCCTAGCACTTTGGGAGGCCGAGGCGGGCGGATTGCGAGGTCAGGAGATCGAGACCATCCTGGCTAACATGGTGAAACCCTGTCTCTACTAAAAATACAAAAACGAAATTAGCCGGTCATGGTGGCGGGCACCTGTAGTCTCAGCTACTCGGGAGGCTGAGGCAGGAGAATGGTGTGAACCCGGGAGGTGGAACTTTCAGTGAGCCGAGACTGCGCCACTGCATTCCAGCCTGGGCAACAGAGCGAGACTCCGTCTCAAAAAAAAAAAAAAAAAAAAAAAAAAAAGTCTGTCTAAGGTCAACGATTGGAAGTTACCTGTGTTTTCACCCGGGTTAGGCACCTGTATGGGTCTCCTGTGTGAGTTTATCTGTGTGGTCATTGTGTGTGGGGTCACCTGTGTAGGTCACCTTTGTAAAAAAACTTTCTGAGGTCTATTTGAGGTCACCTGTATTTTCACCTGTGTTAGGTAACCTGTGTGAGATTATCTGTGTGGTCACTTGTGTGGGTCACCTGTGCAAAGGATCTGCCTGAGGTCATCTATATGAGGTCACCTGTGTGGGTCACCTGTGTGAGGTCACCTATGACTGGGTGGGATACCTGTGGGAAAGGTCTGTCTGAAGCCATCTATATGAGGTCCCCTGTGTTTTCACCTGTGCTAGGTCACCTGTCTGGGTCACCTGTGTGAGCTCACCTTTGTGAGTCACCTGTGTGAGGTCACCTCTATAATAGATCTGTCTGAGGTCACCTCTATGAGGTCACCTGTTGGCCACCTGTGTTAGATGACCTATATTGGTCAGTTGTCTGAGATCACCTGTGTGGTCACCTGTGTGAGGTCACCAATGAGGTTACCTGTGTGAGGTTACCTGGGTAAAACATCTGTCTGAAGTCATCTATATGGGTTACCTGTGTGAGTCACCTGTGTGAGGTCGCCTCTGTAATAGATCTGTCTGAGGTCATCTCTATGAGGTCACCTGTTTGGCCACCTGTGTTAGGTCACCTATACTGGTCAGTTGTGTGAGATCACCTTTGTGGTCACCTGTGTGAGGTCACCTATGAGGTTACCTGTGTGAGGTCACCTGTTTAAAACATCTGTCTGAAGTCACCTATATGGGTCACCTGTGTGGTGGGTCACCTGTGTGAGGTCACCTATGAGACTACCTGTGTGAGGTTTCTTTTTTATTTTTTTATTTTTTTTATTTTTTGAGACGGAGTCTCGCTCTGTCGCCCAGGCTGGAGTGCAGTGGTGCGATCTCGGCTCACTGCAAGCTCTGCCTCCCGGGTTCATGCCATTCTCCTGCCTCAGCCTCCTGAGTAGCTGGGACTACAGGCACCCACCACGTCACCCGGCTAATTTTTTGTGTTTTTAGTAGAGACGGGGTTTCACCATGTTGACCAGGATGGTCTCAATCTCCTGACCTCGTGATCTGCCCACCTTGGCCTCCCAAAGTGCTGGGATTATAGGCGTGAGCCACCATGCCCAGCCGCTGTCTGCAGGTCTTAAAAGGAACCAGAATGGGTCAATCCAAAATATGCCAAGTTGGGGCTGAGCACGATGGCTTAGCCTATAATCCCAGCACTTTGGGAGGCCGAGGAGGGTGGGTCACCTGAGGTCAGGGGTTCAAGACCAGCCTGGCCGACATGGTGAAACCCCATGTCTGCTAAGAAAAATTACAAAAATTAGCTGGACGTGGTGGCATCTGCCTGTAATCCCAGCTACTTGGGAGGCAGAGGCAGGAGAGTCGCTTGAACCTGGGAGGCAGAGGTTGCAGTGAGCTGAGATCGCGCCACTGCACTCGAACTTGGGTGACAGAGTGAGACTCTGTCTCAAAACAAACAAACAAACAAAAAACAGAGATCATAAGGTTGACAAAACAGGCTGGGTGCAGTGGCTCATGCCTGTAATCCCAGCACTTTGGGAGGCCGAGGTAGGTGGATCACAAGGTCAGGGGATCGAGACCATCCTGGCCAACATGGCAAAACCCCGTCTTTTCTAAAATACAAAAAAAAATTATTAGCTGGGCATGATGGTTGGTGCCTGTAGTCCCAACTACTCAGGAGGCTGAGGCAGGGGAATTGCTTGAACCTGGCAGGCAGAGGTTGCAGTGAGCCAAGACCATGCCACTGCACTCCGGCCTGGGTGACAGAGTGACACTCCGTCTCGGAAAAAAAAAAAAATAGCCACATTGGCATACAAATTCTTCTGAACTGAGGCATTTGAGAATCAACAGATCTAGAGAGAAACTTCTTGCAGCTTCCCTTTTCTGACTAAAAGCAAAAACCTCTGAGAAATGATGAGTGTTGTAAATTCTGTGTGGAAGTTTTATGACCATGAAGAAGACAGCATTAGCCGAGTGCGGTGGCTCACGCCTGTCATCCCAGCACTTTGGGAGGCCAAGGCAGGTGGATCACCTGAGGTCAGGAGTTCGAGACCAGCCTGGACAACACAGTGAAACCCCGTCTCTACTAAAAATACAAAATTAGCCGGGCGTGGTGGCGGGCGCCTGTCATCCCAGCTACTTGGGAGGCTGAGGCAGGAGAATCACTTGAACCCAGGAGGTGGAGGTTGCAGTGAGCCGAGATCACACCATTGCACTCCAGCCTGAGCAACAAGAGCAAAACTCCGTCTCAAAACAAAAAAAAAACTATCTGCACAAACCAACCTTATTTAAATAGCCCTTATCTTCCATTAATTTTCCCCATACACTCACTTTTCCACAATTTATTTCCCACAGAAGCTCAAACCTGCTATTCTTTGCCTCGTTACCTCCAGAATGTATTGCTGTTTGTTAAAATGATATATAAGACCTGAACCTAATTGCTTCTCCGGGAGTGCTTTTTCTTTTATATTAACACCCCATGCATGTACAAATTAAAAATTGAGCCAGGCGTGGTGGCTCACGCCTTTAATCCCAGCACTTTGGGAGGCCGAGGCAGGCAGATCACGAGTTCAGGAGATTGAGACCACGGTGAAACCCCGTCTCTACTAAAAATACAAAAAATTAGCTGGACGCAGTGGTGGGCGCCTATGGTCCCAGCTACTCGGGAGGCTGAGGCAGGAGAATGGCATAAACCTGGAAGGCAGAGCTTGCAGTGATCCGAGATCGCACCACTGCACTCCAGCCTGGGTGACAGAGCGAGACTCCATCTCAAAAAAATAAAATAAAATAAAAATTGAAATCAAATTGGTGTGCTTTTCTTCTGTGAATCTGTCTTTTGTCCGTTTAATTTGCAGTCCCCATGCACAGAACTTAATAGCGTAGAAGACAATGGTTTCTTTCCTGCCCTGCGTTGCTAAGTGCAAGATGGCTGTGAAGTGCCTTCTGGAGAAAATACGTGTGTTGGAGAAGCTTCTCTCAGATATGAGTGATAGTGATAGTGGCTGTGAGTTCAGTTTGAATGCACTAACAATACGTGTTAAGTAAGGTGTCTCTTTTTTTATTTTATTTTTTATTTTTTGAGACAGAGTCTCACTTTGTTGCCCAGGCTGGAGTGCAATGGTGCGATCTCAGCTCACTGCAACCTCTGCTTCACGGGATTCAAGTGATTCTCCTGCCTCAGCCTCCCTAGTAGCTAGGATTACAGGCACGCACCACCATGCCTGGCTAATTTTTTTGTATTTTAGTAAAGGCGGGGTTTCACCATGTTGGCCAGGCTGGTCTCGAACTCCTGACCTCAGGTGATCCACCCACCTTGGCCTCCCAGAGTGCTGGGATTACAGGTGTTTGCCACCACGCCTGACCAAATAAGGTGTCTTTTTTTTTTTTTTGAGATGGAGTTTCACTCTTGTTGCTCAGGCTGGAGTGCAATGGCGTGATCTCAGCTCACTGCAACCTCTGCCTCCTTGGGTTCAAGTGATTCTCCTACCTCAGCCTCCCCAGTAGCTGGGATTACAGGCACGCACCACCACGCCCGGCTAATTTTTTGTATTTTAGTAGAGACAGGGTTTCGCCATGTTGGCCAGTCTGGTCTCGAACTCCTGACTTCATGATCCACCTGCCTCGGCCTCCCACAGTGCTGAGATTAGAGGCGTGAGCCACCGCTGCCGACCAATTAAGGGGACTTTAAACAGAAGGACATGTCAAACAAGGTCATTGATTGGTTGATTGGTTGATTACAACTGTGACGAGAAACTCTTGGGATCTAACCTTGTATTTCCCCTAGGAGGTAATGGCTCTGTATTTGTTCTTCCAATGCTTGCAGGAAATCTGTGGGCTGTAGCTGCCATGCAGAATGCGAATTGCTTATATCTACCATACTGTCATGCACCATACAAACCTAGGCCTCTTTTTTTTTTTTTTTTTGAGACAGAGTCTCGCTCTGTCGCCCAGGCTGGAGGCAGTGGCGCGATCTCGGCTCACTGCAAGCTCCGCCTCCCAGGTTCACACCATTCTCCTGCATCAGCCTCCTAGCTGGCTACAGCCCCCACACGCCGCTTTTTTTTTTTTGAGCAGGTCACCGTTAGCCAGGATCCGATCCCGACCCTGCCCGCCCACCCCAACGTGCTCGGATGACAGGCGTGAGCGCGTATGCCTCTTTTTCATTCCACCCGAGGGACAGTCACAGCCTGTCTTCCTCCTCCTTTGGGTATTTTCCAGACCCTGAGTCTAGACCTCGGATCTCTCTCAGGCTCATCTGGGTCCCACCACCCCCACCCCACCCGCTCATAGGCCAAACCAGAAAGCAGCAAAGGTAGACAGCTCCCATGGGGGAAGGAGCAAGCTGGGAGGTCAGCTTACCAATGGTAAAGGCTTTAAATGGAGGCAAGTCGGCCGGGTGTGGTGGCTCACAACTGTAATCCCAGCACGTCGGGAGGCTGAGGTGGGTGGATCACACGAGGTCAGGAATTCACGACGAGCCTGACCAACATAGTAAAACCCTGTCTCTACTAAAAATGCAAAATTAGCTGCATATGGTGGTGGACGCCTGTAATCCCAGTTACTCGGGAGGCTGAGGCAGGAGAATTGCTTGAACCCAGGAGGCGGAGGTTGCGTTGAGCCAAGATTGTGCCATTGCACTCCAGCCTGGGCAACAAGAGCAAAAATTCCATCTCAAACAAACAAAAAGGTAATTATTTTATTACTGAACTGGCATGAAACCTGAATGGGATGAACACGTCAGGCAATCTATAATAAAGGATTGCAAGACAGAAAGAAATCTTCCGGCCTGGCACAGTGGCTCATGCCTGTAATCCCAGCACTTTGGGAGGCTGAGGCGGGCAGATCATGAGGTCAGGAGTTTGAGACCAGTCTGACCAACACGCTGAAACCCTGTCTCTACTAAAAATACAAACAAATTAGCCAGGCATGGTGGCATGTGCCTGTAGTCCCAGCTACTGAGGAGTCTGAGGCAGGAGAATCTCTTGAACCTGGGAGACGGAGGTTGCAGTGAGCCAAGATGTTGCCACTGCATTCCAACCTCGGTGACAGAGCGAGACCCTGTCGCAAAAAAAAATTTTTTTAATTAAAAATTAGCCGGGTGTGGTGACATTCAGCTGTGAGATAAGTGAGTACTCACATGAGCTTGCTAGTTGGAGTATTGTTATAGAGAATTGTTGAAGAATTGGCTCTTGAATGTAACATACGGTCTCCATGGAATTTTTCTATTAAACTAAAGAGCTTCTGGACAGCAAAAGAAACTACCATCAGAGTGAACAGGCAACCTACAGAATAGGAAAAAATATTTGCAATCTACTCATCTGACAAAGGACTAATATCCAGAATCTACAAAGAATGCAAACAAATTTACAAGAAAAAAACAAACAACCCCATCAAATGTGGGCAAAGGATAGGAAGAGACACTTCTCAAAAGAAGACATTTATGCAGCCAAAAGACACATGAAAAAATGCTCATCATCACTGGCCATCAGAGAAATGCAAATCAAAAGCACAATGAGATACCATCTCACACCAGTTAGAATGGCGATCATTAAAAAGTCAGGAAACAAGTGCTGGAGAGGATGTGGAGAAATAGGAACACTTTTACACTGTTGGTGGGACTGTAAACTAGTTCAACCATTGTGGAAGACAGTGTGGTGATTCCTCAAGGATCTGGAACAAGAAATATCATTTGACCCAGCCATCTCATTGCTGGGTATATACCCAAAGGATTATAAATCATGCTGCTATAAAGACACATGCACACGTATGTTTACTGCAGCACTATTCACAATAGCAAAGAGTTGGAACCGACCCAAATGTCCAACAACGATAGACTGGATTAAGAAAATGTGGCACATATACACCATGGAATACTATGCAGCCATAAAAAATGATGAGTTCTTGTCCTTTGTAGGGACATGGATGAAACTGGAAAACATCATTCTCAGTAAACTATCGCAAGGACAAAAAACCAAACACCGCATGTTCTCACTCATAGGTGGGAATTGAACAATGAGAACTCATGGACACAGGAAGGGGAACATCACACTCCGGGGACTGTTGTGGGGTGGGGGGAGGGGGGAGGGACAGCATTAGGAGATATACCTAATGCTAAATGACGAGTTAATGGGTGCAGGAAATCAACATGGCACATGGATATGGATACATATGTAACAAACCTGCACATTGTGCACATGTACTCTAAAACCTAAAGTATAATAATAATAATAATAATAAAAAGAAAATGTGGCACATATACACCATGGAATACTATGCAGCCATAAAAAAAGATGAGTTCATGTCCTCTGTAGGGACATGGATGAAGCTGGAAACCATCATTCTCAGCAAACTATCGCAAGGAAAAAAACCAAACACCGCATGTTCTCACTCATAGGTGGGAATTGAACAATGCAAACACTTGGACACAGGAAGGGGAACATCACACACACGGGCCTGTTGAGGGGTGGGGGGAGGGGGGAGGGACAGCATTAGGAGATATACCTAATGCTAAATGACGAGTTAATGGGTGCAGCACACCAACATGGCACATGGATACATATGTAAGAAACCTGCACATTGTGCACATGTACCCTAGAACTTAAAGTATAATAAAAATAAAAAAGGAAAAAAAAAGAAAGTTAAAAATAAATCCATAACAAATTTGGTCTTACCAACCTCACATTATGAAATCTACTAAATATCTTGAGACTTTAACATAGATTCTTATAATCAATAAATGAAAATATTTGTGATATGTAAATGTATGATGTTGCTTTTCCTTTATATAGACATCAAATGTAAAATATTTTTATTTTCAAACTGTGGTAATACTATATAAGTTAACAATATTTTACAGGATGCTTATTCTGTCCCAGACACTATACAAAGTCATGTTATATAGACTATCTTGATTTACACATAATCTAGTTCTTTGATTTAATGAGAAACCTAAGAGGAATATACATTGTGTCTATTTTACAGAGGAGAAGCCAAAAGCAAGAGAGGCATTGATCATACCTCATTTACAGGGAGGAACTAGGGTATACCTGCTTGTAATGGTAGAAAACATTGTTCAGCTGCACCTAACAAGGGAAGTAAGAAACCTTCTTTTAAAAAATGAGTAAGAATGTACAGAAAAAATTATTATGTGATGAGAAAATGATATGCTTAAGAAATAATGCAGGCTGAATTTGTCTATAATTAAAATTTTTTGTAAAAATGCTTTTCATAGTGTTGTTTTAAGCACTATAAGAGAGATAAAAATTTAACTGATATTATTTAAAGGAAAATGAAGGATTGCAACTGGACTGGTGGGGGTATAACGATATTCAGATTGGAAAGGAAGAAGGGAAACTGTCTTTATTCACAGATGACACTATCATGTATATAGAAAATTCAATGAAATATACAAAAATGCTTCTGAACATAATGAGTGAGTTTTCCAAGGTTGTATGATACCAGTGGGTATACAAACATCAATATTTATATATGCTAACAACAAAAAATTGGAAATTGCAACTAAAAAAAAACTACATATAATAGTATGAAAAACAATATTTAGGAAAAATCTGGAGAGAAAAAGATGTGAAAGGCACATACACTAAAAAACACACAATATTCCTGAGAAAATGAAAAATCACATAAACAAATAGAAAGCTGTACATTTCTCAGTGGTCAGATTTCCTATTGTTAACATGCCAATTATCCTCAAATTGATCTATAGATTCAACAGAATCCTAATCAAATTCCCAACAGGACTTTCTTTTTTTGACATTGACAAACTGACTTTAAAATTTCTATAGAAACTCAAAGGACCAGGCCGGGCGCGGTGGCTCATGCCTGTAATCCCAGCACTTTGGGAGGCCGAGGCGGGCGGATCACCTGAGGTCGGGAGTCCGAGACCAGCCTGACCAACATGGAGAAACCCTGGCTCTACTAAAAATACAAAATTAGCCAGGCGTGGTGGCGCATGCCTGTAATCCCAGCTACTAGGGAGGCTGAGGCAGAAGAATCGCTTGAACCTGGGAGGCGGAGGTTGCAGTGAGCCGAGATCGCGCCATTGCACTCCAGCCTGGGCAACAAGAGTGAAACTCTATCTCAAAAAAAAAAAAAAAAAAAAAAAAAAAAAAGAAATTCAAAGGACCTAGAAAGAACTAACTTTATAAAAGAATATTGTTAAAGGACTAATACAGCCTAATTTCTAGATTTATTATAAAGCCAAAGTAACCAACAGAGTGTGAAATTTGTGTGACAGAAAAATCAATGGAAGAGAAAAGAGTGTCCAGAAATTGACCTTCAAAAAATATACACAACTGATATTCTACCAATTTCCAAATGTCATTCAGTGGAGAAAATTTAGTCTTTACAAAAATAATTCTAAAATTATCAGATATATGTAAGCAATAGGTACATTTTTAAATAAAAACTTTGATCTATATCTTGTGCTGTTTACAAAAATTAAACCTTGACCTATGGATAGGCCAAGTTTTCATAGATACATCAAAAGAAGCACAATCCATAAAAGAATAAGTTGATCAATTGGACTTCATCAAATTAAAAAACTTGCCTTTGACACTGTTAAGACAATGAAAAGGAAAAGCCAAGTGAAAAATTTGCAAATCATATATCTGATAACCTATTTACATCTAGAACACAGCAAGGATTCTCATCACTAAATATGATGTCCAGCAATACAATTTAAAAATGGGGAAAAGATCCACAGACACTTCAACCAAGGAGAGATAAGGATGGCAAATCATCAAATATAGAGATGTTCAATAGCAGTAGTGATTAGGAAACACACATGAAACCCACAATGAGATTCCACTATGCACCTGTTAGAATCTGGGCTGCGCTTGTGACGTCAGCGCTGCTCCGCCTCCAGGAAGGAACCTGGGCTGCACGTGGCTGGCGGTCTCCTAGCGACTAGAGTGGCAGGGATCAGAAACCGCAGAAGCTGGAGACTTGGCACCCCAGCGAGGGCCACCATGGCGGACCAGAGGCCGCAGGACCGGCTGAGGTCCCCAGGCATGGACTCCAAGCCCCGGTACTGTAACCATCCGCCTTCCAAGTGCTTCGCGAAGGGCAAGCACGGGCGCCTGAGGTTCCCATCCGTGGACACCCAGAACTGGGTATTTGTGAGGGAGGGCGTGGACAACTTCCGCTACGGCTGTCCGTCTCCCGAAGACACACTCGTTTGTCACCATGACGAGTTTTTACTCCCCAAAATATCTGTCAGAGGTCCCCAAGCAGACCCCAAACGACGGCAGAAAAAGCTGCTCAAGAAAGCGGCGCTATTTTCCAAGCTCTCTCCAGTGCAGCTAGCACGGAAGGCGTTTGTAGAGCAAGTGGAAGCCGAGCTCATGGCCAAGCATCCCTTGGCCATGTACCCCAATCTGGGAGAAGATCTGCCTCCAGATCTCCTACTACAGGTGCTGCAACAGCTGGATCCTGAGAGGAAGCTGGGGGACGCTTGGGCTTGTTGTGAGGCCCAGGAGAAGACAACCGAGATACCCACCGAGCCTGCTCAATATCCCCGTGGGGAGTTCTGCCCGCGGCCTTTCGAGACTGGCATGTCCCATCTCCTCCCAGTGCCTCCCAAGATTCTGGTGTCCAGTCTCCGCCTGGAGCCTCCCGAGACTGGAGTGACCCATCGGCGCCCGGAGCCTCCCAAGACTCCTCGGGGGTCCAGTCTCCACCCGGAGCCTTCCGAGACTGGACTGTCGCATCTCCGCCTGGAACCTCCCGACACCACTCGGGTGTCCAATCTCCTACTAGACGTGCTGAAATTGCTGGATCCTGGGAGGACGCTGAAGGACGTATGGGATCGTTGTGAGGCCCGGGTGAAGAAAACTGAGGAACCCAGCAAGCCTGATCAATGCCCTTGTGGGGAACCCTGCCTGCAGCCTCCCGAGACTCCGGTGTCCCATCACCACCCGGAGCCTCCCAAGACTCGTCGAGTGTCCAGTCTCCACCCGGAGCCTCCCAAAGCTCCAGAGTCCCATCAATTCTCGGAGCCTCCCAAGATTGGAGCATCCTGCATGAAAGAACTGCTTCAGGAAGATACACCAAGCACAAAAGAGTGCGTTTCTGACCCTCTTCAATATAGATACACGTCGGAAAAACTCCGTGAATTCTTCAAGTGGGCTGCAGACCTGGGAGTTGATGAAGAAACAATCTGGAATCTGTTTGACTTCACCACCGAGTACAGAGCAACCCATGACGACCAAAAGATTAAGAAGGTAAAGGAGTGCTCCTCAGAGCTGAAGTACAGCATGGAGCTAGATGAAAAGGATGAGGACAAATTCTTCTCACAGGAAAAATACCGGGGCAGGAAATTCCACAGGCCATCGAATGCTTATACCGCTCAGCCTGTGAAGATGAGGTATGGAGCACGGTACCTCAAGCCAAAGTTGTGGAAGAAGCGAACAAGTGATGAACCTTTGACTGACCCCAAGCTCTTACTTAAAAAGCCTGATGAACCTGACATTCTTGACGATCTTTATGGACCAATTGCCTTTAAGGATTTCATTCTAAGCAAGGGCTATGAAATGCCTGGAATCCTGGAAAGGCTGTTTGCCAGGAAGGGATGGACTGATGACTCTGTTAAGACTCCTATTCAACATGCAATGATATTTTACAAGTACGAAGAAATCGTAGAGTCATCGGAAGAAGATTAGGCGCTTTTCAATTTACTACTCAGTTGGGTATTTCTTGCTCTCATTTTAATCATCAATCATAATTTATGATGACTGGCCCCGTGGATGTACAACTTCGGCAACATCTGTAAATTCAATACCGAATGTTTATCAATGTTTCCTAATGACCTGCTTTGGCTTCATCATTTCATATATTTTATCAATTATGTGATTAATATTCACATATACTTTCTCACATTGTTGAAGCATTGTGAATATTACATCATCATGTCAATTATTTGTAAAAATACATAAAACCAGAAATTATTATTATTAGAATTATTCTTTAAAAGAGAAATAGGGTCACGCACATTTGCTCATGCCTGTAATCCTCCCCGCTTTGGGAGGCCCAGGTGGGTGGATTGCTTGAGCCCAGCAGTTCAAGACCAGCCTGGGAAACATGGTGAAACCTGGTCTCTATAAAAAATCCATAAATGTTGAAGCATTGTGGATTCCATTTTTGGATTTTTAACAACCTAAACTTTCTGTTGATATCTCTAAGAGCTATTCTCTAAGAGTAAGAGAGAACTAGAAATAGCTCAATCTCAACAAGGACTGAAGCCCAGTTTCTAATAATAAACTCATTACCACATGATTAAGGTGATCTTCCATTAGCACATCTGGTTGAGGGAAACAAAATGAAATTTCTTAGGAAGAAGTTAACATCAGATGGAATTTTAAAGTATCTGTACATTTTCCGCACATACTATCCTGAATAAAAAATAACCAGACATAGGAAAAGACAGAACTGAAGTAAACATTAATTGTAAACATGACCATTGCAATTGACCCACAATATAGTCAGGTATTTGAGATATCAGGCAAAAACTAAAATTACCTGGAGTGATATTTCAAAAAACGGAATGGCAAGTTAAACAATTTTAGCAGAGAACTGAAAAAATGAAAAATGGACACTTTAGGACTAAGTATACAATAAGCAATTTTAAGAACTCAGTAAATAGATTTAATAGTACGTTAGACAGCTAAAGAGAAAATTAATGGCCTGGAAGATAAGCCAGAAGAAAATATCCCTATCCAGCTATTGAGAGAAAAACAGAACAGATAACAGAGAAATAAGTGTAGAAGGCATTTGGGACATGGTGAAAAGTATAAAAATGTATAATTCGAGTTACAGAAGAATAGAAGAGAAAGATGGCACAACAACAATATTTGAAAAACTAATGACTAAGAAACTCTTGAAGCTGGAAAATACCAGTGACAGATTCAGGAAATGCTACAAACCACAGGAATGATAAATATAAGGAAAACCACACCTAAACACATCATATTAACATTTCTGAAAACCAAACCTGAAAATAAATACGCATGTTTGTCTGTTTTAAATTTTGTATTCCTAATTTTTGTGGGTACATAGTACGTGTATATATTTTAATATTGATATGTTAATATCAACAGAGAAATAATTTCACTGCCCTAATAATTCCTTGTGCTCCATCTACTCCTCCCTCCCTTAGAACCCTTAAATCTCTGAAAGTTACTGACCTTTTTACTGTCTCCATAGTTCAGGCTTTTACAGAATGTCAAATAGTTGGAATCACGCAGTACACAGCTTTTCAGATTGCCTTTTTCCACCTAGTGAAATTAGTTCATCTATGTCTTTCTGTTTTTATCACTGAATAATATCCCACTGAATGGATGTGCCATACATTGTTCATCCATTCATCTATTCAAGGATGTCATGGCCACTTCCAAGTTGTGGAAATTATGAGTAAAGCTGCTATAAACATTAGTTTTGTAAGAAAGTTTCAAGCTGTTTTCCAAAGTGGAGTACCATTTTGCATTTTCACCAGCAAAGAATAAGAGTTCTTGTTACTCAACTTCCTTGCCAGCATCAGGTGCTATCAGTGTTTTGGAATTTTCCATTTTAATTGTTATATAGTTGTTTCTTATTGTTTGTATCAATCAAGGTTCTTGAGAGTGACAGAGCCAATAGGATATATGTATATGTAAAAGGGATTTATTAGGGAGAATTGGCTCACATGATTACAAAGGTGAATTCCCACGATAGGACTTCTGCCAGCTGGGGACTGAGAAAAGCTGATAGTGAAGCTGACAGTGCTGCCCTCAGTCTGAGGCCAAAGGCCCAAGAGAACCCAGGAGCCTGTTGGTGCAAGTCCCAGAGTTCAGCGGCCAAAGAACCTGGAGTCCGATTACCAAGGGCATGAAGAGAGAAAGCTAACTTCTGGCAAGGGGAGGGACGGTCAGAGCAAGAGACCTCAGCAAGCTGAATACCCCCCTTCTTCTGCTCCCTTTGTTCTATCTCTGTTGGCAGCCAATTGGATAGTGTTTATCCACATTGAGGTGGGGTTTCCTTTCCCAGTACTCTGACTCACATGTCAATCTCTGAAAACACCCCTTTGCACACACCCAGAAACAATGCTTCAGCAGCCAGCTAAGCATCCTTCAATCCAATGAAGTTGACACATACTATTAACCATCATAATGCTGTTTCAGTTTACAATTCCCTAATTACATATACTGTTGAGCATGTTTTCATTTGCTTATTTTCCATTTGCAGATCTTCTTTCATGAGGTGTCTGTTTAGATATTTTATCTTTTTAATATTGAGATGTTTGTTTTCTTATAGTTGAGTTTCTAGAATTCTTTATGTATTGTGAATACAAATTCTGTATTCTATATATGTTTTGAAAATATTTTGTCTCACTGTATGACTTGATTTTCATTCTCTGAACAGGATGTTTCACAGAAAAACGTTATAATTTTAAGGAACTCCAATGTATCTACTTTTTTCCATAGATTATGCTAATGGTGCTGTATCTAAATAGTCTTGGCCAAACCGAAGGCCACCTATATTTTCTCTTATGTTATCATCTGGGACTTTTATAGTTTAGCATTTACATTTAGGTCTACAATGCATTTGATGCTATTGTTTGTAAAATGTGCAAGGTCTGTGTCTACATTCATTTTTTTGCATATGAATGTCCAATTATTCTAGCACATTTTGTTGAAGAGCATTCTTTCTCCACTGACTTTTCTTGCTCATTTGTCAAATATAAATTGGTTATATTAATGTAGGTCTATTTTTGGACTTTCTATTCTGTTCCATTGATCTATTTTTCTGTTTCTTTACCAATACCACAATATGTTGATTATTGTAACAATATAGCCTTGAAGTCAGATAGTATTAATCCTCTGATTTTGGTCTCCTTCAAGGTTGGCTATTTTGGGTCTCTTGCCTTTCCACATAAACTTTAGAATCAGTTTGCTGAAATCCACAAAACAATTTTGAATTTTGATTGGAAATGTATTGAATCTATGGACAATTTTGAAAAAGTTGACATCTTTAATTATTCATCAATTTTTTAGTTTCCCTTTATGTACATCTTATACATATTTTGTTAGATTGTACCTAAGTATTTCATGTTTTTGGTGTCAATATAAATGGCATTGTGTTTCTAATTTCAAATTCCAACTGTTCACTTCTAGTATATAAAAAAGAAAATGGGCCAGGCACGGTGGCTCATGCCTGTAATCCCAGCACTTTGGGAGGCTGAGGCGGGCAGATCATGAGGTCAGGAGATCAAGACCATCCTGGCCAACATGGTGAAACCCTGACTCTACTAAAAATACAAAAATTAGCTGGGCATGGTGGCATGTGCCTGTAGTAGTCCCAGCTACTCGGGAGGCTAAGGCAGTAGAATCGCTTGAACCTGGGAGGCGGAGGTTGCAGTGTGCCAAGATAGCATCACTGCACTCCAGCCTGTTGACAGAGTGAGACTCCGTCTCAAAAAAAAAAAAAAAAAAGACAGAAAGAAAAAGAAAATTGCTTTTGTATACTAACTTTGTAACCTGCAAACTTTCTGTAATCACATATTTGATCCAGATGATTTTGTTGATTCTTTGAAATTTTCTACATAAGCAATCATCCCAACTAAAAAAAAAAAAAAAAGAGTTTTATTTTTTCCTTTTCAATCTGTATACCTTTACTTCCACTTCTGGTTCTATTGCATTAACTAGGACTTCCAGTATGATGTTGATAGGAGCGGTAAGAGTGGACTTTCTTACTTTGCTCCTCATCTTAGCATGAACTTGGTTTCTCAACTTTAAATATGACAGCTGTAGACACACAAACTCCAGGGGAACTCAGTCTTAGGAAGCATGTTCACTCTTTTGTGAGTTTTACCTCCAGGAGCCCAACTAAATTTTCACAGGGAAGATCGGAAAAAATTACCGTGTGCACCTTGGTGGGGGGTGGGGGGTACAAAATAATCCCTTTGAAAAAATATGCCAGAAGAAATAAAAGAACACCTTACCTATAAAATAACAAAGAAAAGAATTATATCTTATTTCTCCCCAGAAAGCATGCAAGAAGAGAGTGAAAATTTAAATTGTTGAGAAGAAAAAATTACCCCTACCAGCCTAGAATTCTGCATTCTGCAAAATCATCCTTCAAAAATGAGAAATAAAGACTTTTGCAGATGAGATAAGTTGAGAGAATTTGCTGCCAGTAGATTTTCCTTGCAACAAATGTTAAAGGAATATATTCAAAGAGAAAGAAAATTATACAAGTCAGATGATCATATCTCCATAAAAAAAGATCTTTAGAGAAGGAATAAGTGATGATAAAATTGAAATGTTTAATTTTATTTTTTTAGTGATATAACAGATAGTTGTCTTTCAAAATGACCATAGCAAAAATATATGATTATGCTTTATATATAAGTGAATGAATGACAGTAATGATGTAAGGGATGAGAGAAAAATTGGGAATATGTGTTATTATAAGGTGCTTGCATTGCCTAGGAAGCAGTATCAAGTTATTTTAAGGTGGACCTGGAACAAGTGCAAATGTATATTGCAAACTCTAGGCAACCCATTTTAAAAAGTTGTAAAATAAGTATCACTGATATGCTAACAAAAAAAAGTAGATAAAATGGAATCACAAAAGAAGCTGAATTAAGATGACAAAAGGCAGAAAAAAGAATAGAAGAAAAAATAGGGATAAAGAACAGAAAAAGCATGGTACATATTAATTTAACTATATCAATAATCATATTATTTGTAAATTGTTTAAATACACCAATGAAAAGACAAAGATTGTCACAGTGGGTCAAATATAAAACCCAACTATATGTTTTTTACAAGAAACTCACTTTAAATATAAATGTAGATATATAAGATAGAAGTAAAGCGATGCAACAAGATGTATCATGCTGACATCTATCAGAAGGAAAGTCAAGTAGCTGTATTAATTTCAGCAGAGCAGACTTCAGAGCAAGAACAAGTATCAAGAATATAGAGAGGTACTAACGTGATGCCCTACCTTGTTTTAACCTGATTGACTCTCCCTTAGCTGAGAGAGCCAGACAGACTCCATTTTGGCTCCTTCACTTGCAGCCCCTTACCCATCCCCCTTCCTCAAGGTCTTAACTAGAGCAAGCTGACTCCAAGCACATCCAGGAACACACTTACTGATAAGATATTGAGACAAGCTGCACCAGCAGCTCCTAGGGAAGTGCTCGGTGGATGGTACCCAAAGCCCGTGCATTGTCTCTTTGTGATAGTTTGGGCCCCTGCACCTGGAACTGTTTATTTTTCTGTAACTATCTCTGTAACCATTAATTCTTGTAACTTTTTGCCTGTTCTGCTACCGTAAAAATTGCTTCAGCTAGGCTCCCCCTCCCCTTTTAGACCAAGGTATAAAAAAGAAATCTAGCCCCTTCTTCGGGGCCAAGAGAATTTTGAGTGCTAGCCGTCTCTCGGTCGCCAGAAGTAAAGGACTCCTGAATTAGTCTCAGAGTGTGGCGTTTCTCTATAACTCGCTCGGTTACAACACTATGTAATGATAAAGGTTTCAAGATGAAGAAGAAATAACAAATCTTAATTTGTAAGCACCTAACAGCATCAAAATACACGAGGTCAAAGCAATTTATTTCCCTATTTCTGTTATTCACCATTTTCATTTCACCATTAAATTTTTTTTTGGTCCACTGATCTTTCTGAATCACAGCTTTAATCAAGTTATTCTCTGTTTAAACCTTCAATGGCTCTTCATACCCAGAGAAATAAGAATAGTGCTTCAACCTGAATTTTAGGCCAATGCTCAGTGTGATAATTTATTTCATTTTTCACATTTATTTACTACTGGTTTACTGTATCCAAAATAAGGCCTTTGCTGTTCCTGTCTCCGGAGCTT
Source organism: Nomascus leucogenys (assembly GCF_006542625.1). Taxonomy (NCBI): domain Eukaryota; kingdom Metazoa; phylum Chordata; class Mammalia; order Primates; family Hylobatidae; genus Nomascus; species Nomascus leucogenys. The sequence continues at coordinate 37,888 of NW_022097921.1, forward strand.
TTATTTCTATTGCTTCATGCTGGAGTAGCTACTTTTCTCTGTTTCCTAACCTTCCTTTTGAACACCATCCAAAATGCCATGTTTAAATACCACGTCGTTTTCCACACCTTCTCATTTATTTGTCATGGTCACCTTCTTAGAACGTTGTTATACTTTTAATGTTTTTTATTTGTACCATATAATATTCTGCCTTATATGAGAGTTATCTGTGAACTTGTCTCTTATGCTCCTGAATTATAAAATATTTGAGGACATGGTTTAATCATTTATATATGTTCTGCACGATATAGCACACAATCACGCTCATAGTGATAAAATACATCGGTTAGATATTGTTTTAAAATTTACATCCATGACAGCAAAATTGACATCCTCTTTCATGACGATTTCCTGACCATTCAAGTGCTTTTTAATTTCTCGCTAGTCTGAAGTTCTATGGTACTCAATCTCTGCACCAGTTGTTAGCAGTTAAATAGTTATTTAATGGTTTCATGTGTCATCCTCAGTAGTTTAAAAGTTGCTTGAGGGCTGGGACCATTTTCATTATCTCTTTTGTGTTCCTTACAATAGCTTGAATATGTAAGTGATTCAATAAATACTTGTTGAATTAGATTAAACATAGTAGTCTTTTCTACTTCTTCCTAAATGCCACCATTTGGCATGCAAATGAAGCATCAATAAATTAGTGGACAATTGTGAAAATATCATGAAAGTTACATATAAAATCCAGCTACTTGAGAGGGCAATTTCTCTGCATTAATCCATATCATTTGACAACCACACTCCATCTTCATTTATACCACAATTATCGAAATGACCCCCTAGAAGGCTACAGTTTGATATACAACTATAATTCTGAATAACCACCCATTTGTTCATCCTGTAAATCTTTATTTCAAGAGGGTTTTGCTCCATTGCTCATTTATTTGCACTTTATAAAATATGTGCATTATATGTGCTCTCTTGCCTTCACATTCACTTTTGACAGGATTCCAGTCACAGTGAGATATGTTCAAAATAATAAGTACCTTTGTCAATCAAGAGGAAAGAGAACTGTAAACACGTCTTCCTTCATATTACTCTTATTTACTAGTGTGAGAAATACATACTCGTGAAGAAATATTGAGAATATGAAGAATATGATCCCCTGTCATTAAGCCTTCTTTTCCCTTTGGTAGGTCATTACAGGTTTATATAATATGCTACTTTGCAGAGATAATGGAGGGGTTAGGGGGTGCTACTTCTCCCACCTTGAAGTTTACAGTTATTGAAAGAATTAGAATTAACAAAATTCTATATTATTTTGCCATAGAAAAAGAATCAATTTAAAAATCTCCTTTCTGGAATTTTGTCATATTGTCTTAATCAAACAAATGAATACTGTATAAGTCCCAGAAACTGTGGTGCTTTTATATCATTAGAAATTATGAAATCATTGCATAATAATAATTTTAAATTATGAATTACTTTTTAATTTGATATATCCTGGATTTTGAATACCTGGCTTGGACCATAATAAAAATGCAAAAATGTACATATACAACAGAAAATCACTGATAAAAAAAGCCATATTTTTTGACACGCATGTCACATTTGTAAATCATATCAGAATATCTGTCACAGACTCAAAGTTGCTTAAAATAATTATTTGCCAATTAAAATTAGTCAATATACACAATTCTCTCATTGATATATATAAGTCAATATGCATATTAATATGTACATCTATTGATTTATATAACAATAAAATATCAATAATAATAAATAGATATATAAATACAGGTCAACATATATAAATATATATTAACAAAAGAATTTAGTAGAGACATAGATATATACAGAAACTCAAAGTTGCAAACAGAAAAAAAACTATCAAGTATTTTTTTCAAGATTACAAGAGGAAGCAGGAAGAAAATTTGCCAAAAGTAATTTAAAATCTATATATATTTTAAGATATGTATATATATATATATCTTACATATATATCTTACATATATATATCTTACATATATATATCTTATATATACCTTATATATATATATCATATATATATATGTAAGTGGAGGTTAAGAGGAAGGAGAGGATCATGAAAAATAACTAATGGATATTATTAGGCTGAATACCTGTGTCAAAAAATAATCTGTACAACAAATTCCTATAACAAAAGTTTATCTATATCACAAACCTGCACATGTTCCCCTGAACTTAAAATAAAAGCTAAATAGAAAAAAGAAAAATGCAAAAATATCCAAACAAAATTACAACTAGATAAGAGCAATAACTTCTAGTGTTCTATACCACTCTATTATGACAATAGTTAACAATAAGACATCATTTCAAGTAGCTAGAATGACTATATTTAATTTTGGCAACATAAATGAAAAACGTTTGAGATGATAATATGCTCTTCACCTTGATATGACTACTACACATTATATATATCAAAACATCACTGTGTGTCCTGTGAAAATGTACAGTTATTTGTCAATTAGAAAATATAAAATTAAAATAATAAAGTTTTAAATTTTAAAATGTGTTATTAAAAGAAACACAATGAGATACCACCACACACCATTTGAATAGCTAAAATTAAAAAAAACAGTGACAACAGGAAGTGTTGATGAGAATGAGGAGTAACTGAGAGTCTCATTTATTGCTGGTGGAAATGTAAAATGGTGTGGCTATGCTGGAAAATAGTTTGGCCATTTCTTACAAAGTTAAATGTATGCTTTCCATAAGATCCAGTAATCCCACTCCTAGTTATTTACCCAAGTGAAATAAAAATCCACAATTACACAGACACAAAAAGAAAGAATTAGTGAGATGGAGGACAGGTTATTTGAAAATACAGTCACAGGACGCAAAATAAAGAAGAATAAAAAACAATGAAGCATACCTAATATATTTACAAAATAGCTTCTAAATGGAAAATTTAAGAGTTAGGGACCTTAGAGAGGAAGCAGACAAAGAGATAGGAACAGAAAGTTTATTCAAAGGGATAATAAGAGAGAACTTCCCAAACCGAGAGAAAGATGTGAGTATTCACATGCAAGAAGGTTATAGAACACCAAGCAGATTCAACTCCCCACAAAGGCTATTTCAAGGCCTTTAATAATCAAAATCCCAAAGGTCTATGATATAGAAAGGATCCTAAAAGTAGTTGAGAAAAGAAACAAATTGCACAAAAGGGAACTCCAATATGTCTGGCAGGAGAGTTTTTAGTGTAAACCTTACAGGCCCCAAGAGAGCAGCATGTCATATTTAAAGTGTTGAAGGAAAAATGTTTTACCCTAGAATAGTCTATCTAGCAAAAATATTCTTCAAACATGAAGGAGAAATAAAGTCTTTTCCAGACAAACCAACCTGAGGGATTTCATCAACACGAGAAATGCTACAGGGAGCACTTCAATCCGAAAGAAAGGATGGTAATGAGCAATGAGAAATCATCAGAAGGTAAAAGACTCACTGGTAATATTAAATGCACAAACACAGGATATAGAACACTGTAACGGTGGTGTGTAAACTTCTCTTAAGTTCAAATAAATGATGAACCAATAAAAATAATAACTACAACAACTTTTCAAGACATATACAGTACAATCATATATAAATAGAAACAACAAAAGTTAAAAGGTAAGGTGATGAAGTTATGGTATAGAGTTGTTATTACTTTTCTTTTTCCTTGTTTGTTTGTACAGAGTGTTAAGTTGTTATCCGCTTAAAATAATCGTTTAAAAGACAGCATTTGCAAGCTTCATAGTATCCTCAAATTAAAAAAAATACAACAGACACATAAAAAATAAAAAGCAAGGAACTAAATCATACCACCAGAGAAAATCAAATTCACTAAAAGGAAGACAGGAAGGAAGGAAAAATGGAAGAGAAGACCACAAAATAACCAGAAAACAACAAAAAGACTGGTTAAGTCCTTACTTATTAATAATAACATTGAACGAAAGTGAACTAAACTCTCCAAAGCAAATACAGGATGGCTGAATGGATAAAAGAAAGACTCCATGATCAGTTGCCTATAAGAAACATATATCACCTATAAAGACACACACAGACTAAAAATAAAGGAATGGAAAAAGGTATTCCTTGCCAATAGAAACCAATAAGGAGCAGGAATAGCCATACTTAGACAAAATCAGTGTCAAGGCAAAAACTATAAAAAGAGACGAAGAAGGTTACCATATAGTGATAAAGTGGTCAACTCAACAAGAAGATATCATTAGGCAATTTTTGCACTGCTATAAGAATACCTGAGAGTGGGTAATTTATTAGAAAAGAAGTTTAATTGGCTCCCATTTCTTTTTTTTTTTTGAGACGGAGTCTCGCTCTGTCGCCCAGGCTGGAGTGCAGTGGCACAATCTCGGCTCACTGCAAGCTCAGCCTCCTGGGTTCAGGCCATTCTCCTGCCTCAGCCTCTCCGAGTAGCTGGGACTACAGGCGCCCGCCACCACGCCCGGCTAATTTTTTGTACTTTTAGTAGAGACGGGGTTTCACCGTGGTCTCGATCTCCTGACCTCGTGATCCGCCCGCCTCGGCCTCCCAAAGTGCTGGGATTACAAGCGTGAGCCACCGCGCCCAGCCTAATTGGCTCCCATTTCTGCATTCTATACAGTAAGCACAGAAGATTTGCTCTCGGGAGGCCTCAGGAAGCTTCCAATCATGGTGGAAGGCAAAGGGGAAGCAGGCACCTCACTTGGCAAAAGCAGGAGCAAGAAAGAGAGAACATGGGGAGAGGTTCCACACGCTTTTAAAATACCATATCTCATGAGAACTTACTACCATGAGAACAGCAGCAAGGGGATGCTAAAACACTCATGAGAAATCCACCCCCATGATTCAATCACCTCTCAACAGGCCCCACTTCCAACATTGGGGATTATAATTCAACATGAGATTTTGGCAGGGACAAATATAAACTACATCAAAGATATAACAATTGTAAATATGCACTCAAAAATGGAGCACTGAGATATATAAAGCAAATGCAATTAGAGGTAAAGAAAGAGATAGATCTCAATACAGTAATAGCTTGGGACTTTAATACCCAGCTTTCATCATTGGAGAGATAACCTTGACAGCAAACCTACAAAGAAACACTTGTCTTAATCTGTGCTATAGACCCAATAGACCTAATAGACACTTACAGAATATGCACCCAAAGGTTTCAGATTACACATTCTTCTCCTCAGCACATGGAACATTCTCAAGGATAGACCATATGTTAGGCCGCAAAAAAAAGGTCTCAAAAATTGCAAAAATATTGTATTTATGTCAAATATTTTTCTGACCACAATAAAGCTAGAAATCAATAACCAAAGGAATTTTGGAAACTATAAAAACACATAGGAAATAAACAAAATGCTCCCGAATGATGATTGGATCAATGAAGATGTTAAGAATAAAATTGTAAAATTTATTGGAAAAATAAAAATGAAAACACAACGTACAACAACCTATGCAAAAGCTCTACCAAGAGGGAAATGTATAGCAATAAATGCCTACATCATAAAAGGAGAAAAATTTTAAATAAACAAATGAATTATGCATCTTAAAGAAATATAAGAGAAAGAGCAAACCAAACCCAAAATTAAGTAGAAGAAAGTGAAAATCACAGTAGAAATACATAAAATTTGAGACTAAAAATTAGAAAAGATTAATGAAAGAAAAAGTTGGTTTCTTGCAAAGATAAAGAAAATTGACACAACTTCAGCTAGACTAATAAAAAAGAGAGATCTAAATAAATAAAATTAGAAGTGAAAAAGGAGACATTACAACTGATACCACAGAAATTAAACAGATTATTAGTGGCTACTATGAGTAACTATATGCCAATAAATTGGAAAATATAGAAGAAATGTATAAATTCCCAGATATATACAACCTATCTTGATTGATCCAGGAAGAAATCCAAAACCTGAACAGACTAATAATAAATCATGCAATAGAAGTTGTAATAAAAGTTTTCCACACCAAACAAAAGCTAGGGACCCAACTGCTGAATTTCACCAAACATTTAAAGAAGAACAATTACCAATACTACTCACAGTATTCTGAAAAATGAAGGAGGAGGGAATACTCTCAAATTCATTCTGTGAGGTCAGTATTACCCTGATACTAAACCAGACAAGGACACATCAAAAAAAGAAAACTATAGGCCAATATCACTGATGTGTATTGATGCAGCGATCCTCAACAAAATACTAGCAAACTGAATTCAACAACACATTTAAAAAATCATTCATCACAATCAAGTGGGATTTAGCCCTGGGATGCAAGGATGGGTCAATATATGCAAATCAGTCAGTATGATACATCATATCAACAGAAAGAAGGATATAAACCATGCAATCATTTCAACTGATGCTGAAAAGGCATTTGATAAAATTCAACACCTATTCATGATAAAAACCCTAAAAAAATGGTGACAGAAGGAACATACCTCAGCATAATAAAAGCCATATATGACAGACCCACAGTTAGTATCATGCCAAGTAGTGAAAAACTGAAACCTTTTCCTCTAAGATCTGGAATAAAACAAGGACGCGCACTTTTACCACTGTTATTCAACATATTACTGGAAGTCCGAACTAGCACAATCAGACAGGAGAAAGATTTAAAGAGCATCCACATAGGAAAGGAAGAAGCCAAATTATCCTGTTTGCTGATGACATAATCTTATATTTGGAAAAACATAAGACTCTACAGGAAAACTACGGGAACTTATAAACAAATTCAGTAAAGTTGCAGGATACAAAATCAACATACAAAAATCAGTATCATTTCTCTATGCCAAAGTTAACAACGTGAAAGCGAAATAAAAAAGTAATTCCATTTACAATAGCTGGAAGTAAAATAAAATACCTAGGAATTAAACTAACCAAAGAAGTGAAACATCTCTACAATGAAAACTACAAAACTTTAATGCAGGAAATTGAAGAAGAAACAAAAAGGGAAAGGTATTCCATGTTCATAGAGTGGAAGAATCACTATTGTTAAAATATCCATATTATCCAGTACAATCTACAGATTTAATGCGATCCCTACAAAACTACAGATGACATTCTTCACAGAAATAGAGAAAACAATCCTATAATTTAAATGTAACTACAAAAATTCCAGAATAGCCAAGGCTATCCTAAGCAAAAGAAATTAAACTGGAGGAATCTCATTACTTGTCTTTAAATTATGCTAGAGAGCTATAGTAACCAAAACAGCAGGGCACTGGCATAAAAACAGACACATAGACCAATGGAACAGAATGGAAAACCCGAGAACAAATCTACACACCTCAAACAACTCTACTGAAAAAAAATCTAAAGAAAGATTAAAAATGGGGATAATACGAATAGATATTTCTCAAAAGAATACATACAAATGTCAAATAGATATATGAAAAGGTGCTCAACACTGTTGATCATCAGAGAAATGCAAATCAAAACTTCAATCAGATATCATTTCACCCCCGGTTAAAATGGCTTATATCCAAAAGACAGGCAATAACAAATACAGGCTAGGATGTGGAGAAATGAAAACCCTTGTACACTGTTGGTGAGAATGTAATTATTACAACCACTATGAAGAAAAGTTTGAAGTTTCCTCAATAAACTAATAATATAGCTGCCATTGATCCAGCGATCCCACTTCTCAGTATATTATGCAAAAGAAAGGAAATCATATATCTAAGAGATATCTGCACTCCCATGTTTACTGCAGCACTCTACACAATAGCCAAGATTTGGAATCAACCTTAGTGTACATCAACAGATGAACAATAGAGAAAATATGGTACACATACACAATGAAGTACTATTCAGCTATAATAAGGAACGAGATCCTGTCATTTGTAGCAATATGCATGGAACCGGGAGTCATATGTTAAGTGAAATAAGCCAGGCACAGAAAGACAAACTTTGCATGTTCTCATGTATTTGTGAGGTTGAAAATTAAAATGATTGAACTCATGGAGATAGAGTTTAGAAGCATGGTTACCATATTCCGGGAAAGATAGTGGGGTACTGGGAGAAAATGGGATGGTTAATCAGTACAAAATGATAGCTAGAATGAATAAGAGCTAGTATTTGGCTGGGTGCAGTGTCTTGTGCCTGTACTCCCAGCATTCTGGAAGACCGAGGCGGGCGGATTACTTGAGCCCAGGAGTTGGAGACCAACTTGGACAACATGAGGAAATCCATCACTACAAAAAATACAAAATTAGCCAGGCATGGTGGTGTGCACCTATAGTCCCAGCTACTCAAGAATCTGAGGTGGGAGAATTGCTTGAGTCCAGGAGGCAGAGGTTGCAGTGAGTGGAGATCACCCCACTGCATTCCAGCCTGGGAGACAGAGACTCCGCCAAAAAAAAAAAGAAGATCTAGTCTTTAATAGTACGACAGAATGACTACAGTCAACAATAATTTATTGAACATTTTAAAAAACTTAAAGAATATAATTGGATTGTTTCTAACACCGATAAAGAATAATTGCTTGAGGGAGTTGGATGTCCCATTTACCCTGATGTGATTATTGAATGCCTGTATCAAAATATCTTATATACCCCATAAATATAAACACTATGTACTTACAAGAAATAAAAATTTAAAAAACTAAAATTTTTTTTTAATCTGAAAAGTACTGGTGGGAAAATAATAAAAAGTTATATTTGGGTCATTGGAGCACCAGAATAACACAGAAACAGTATTTGAAGAGATATGACAAATGAATAAGTTTGTCAAGTCACTGATTGGAAAATCTCTAAGAGCTCCAAGCCAAAAAACAAAAACAAACAAACAAACAACAACCAAAAAAAAAAAAAACAAAGAAAAAACCAAAAACCAAACAAACAAAAACAAGCAACCCCCAAACTAGACAATTTATAATGAAATCCTGAAAATCAAAGGTGAATGGAAACCTCTTAATGGTCAAAGTTAATCAACATGTGGCCTCCTAAGGCATAACAATCAAATTTAAAGATGACTTCTTATCAGAAAAATTGGATGTTAGAAGACAATAATTTGACAGCTTTAAAGTGGTAAGCATTAATAACTGGCAGCTTAGAATTATATAACCAATAAAAATATCCTCCAAAAATACAGGTGAAATAAATGTTTCTATGTGAAAAGGAAAAAAAATACTGAGATAATTCTCTCCAGTAACCTCTATACAAAAGCAATTCCAAAGTGAGATCATCAGATAAAACCAATAAAAAATTGTAGCAGTTCAAAACACAAAATCATGAAAAGGAATAAAGAACCATGAAAAGGATAAATATGTGGGTGAATCTGAAATTATATTAAATATGTAACGCAATAATATATATGGTACATAAGTTTTAAGTATATGCAGAATTAATATTCAGAAAAAAAGAATACAAAAATAAAGGAGCCTACATTACTTTTAAGTGTTGAAGGTCCTTGCATCATTTGGGAGGTGTTAAAATTAAAAATTTATGTTAGACATTAATAAATCTACAAGACCTGTTATAATCTCTAGCATAACTATTAAAAGAAGAGTATTTTAAAATAATCTAATGAAAGATGAAATGATTAAATTATTGATTCACTAAAAATAAGTCAACAAAATAGCAAAAAAAAGAGCATAGAAAATGGGACAAATAGAAAAGTTTGCTGGTGGATTCAAGTACAAATAAATCAATAATTACTTCAAATTAAAAAAGATCTAACTCTTCGAATTTAAAGACAGAGATATTAAGACTGAAGAAAATTCTAAGTGCATGCTGCTTAAAACAGAAACAAAAATTAAATATAAGGAGGATAATGTATTTTTAATTAAATGATAATGGATTTATATGATAAAAACAAAACAATTAAGAAACAATGTAGCTATACAGATTTCAGAAAAAATTGTCTAACATCAATAATTATTACTAAGAATGAATAAGACCTACTATTGGATAGCACAACAGGTGACTATAGTCAATGATAACTTAATTATACATGTTAAAGTTAACTAAAAGAGTGAAATTGAATTCTTTATAACACAAAGGAGAAATGCTCTCTATGATGCAATTATTATGTATTGCATGATTGTATCAAAGTATCTAATGTATACCAAAAATATACTCACCTATTATGTACCCATAAAAATTAAAAATAAAAAACTATTAAAAAACAAGAATTATTACTAATTATAATGAAAAAATTCCCATAATGATAAAAGAGTCAATCAACTAGGAATATATAACTATCCTTAACTTGTATGCTCTGAATTACATATCCAAGCATGTATAAAGAAATAAAATGACATAAAAATAAAGATAAATTGAGAAGTTCACATTCAAATTAGAGGATGATAGATGTCTCTTAGTGCTTGTCAGAAAAAAAATCAGTAAAAATACACAAAATAACAACGATCAAACTTGAACTTTAAATGTATAAAACACAGTACAGGGAACCTGTAGAAAGTAAATGTTAATAAAGTGCTCGGCTGTATAGCAAGTTTCAAAAAACTTCCTAGGTCGGGAATCATACTGAGTGTATTATCTATCATCTGTGGGATTAAGAAACAAATTTTAAAAATGAAAATAAGAAGAAAACTCTTAACAGTTTAAAAATTAAGCACTACCACTATATATAATCCAAGGCTCAAAAAGAGGGCAAAATATAAAGTAGAACATAATATGAGCCAAATGATACTAAAAATGTGGCTTAATGAAACAGAATACAGCAATAGCAGTAAGTAAAAGAAAATTAATAGCTTTAATATGCATACACTAGAAAAGAATAAAAAGTTTCAAAGTATCTGTATAGAAATTACTAGTACAGCAGAGAATGTAGGACAGAAATAAGTTAGAAGTGAGCCAAAATTAATAGAGTAGAAAACAATATAGAACAGAGAAAATCAACAAAAGTAAAAGTTGGTTTTTAAAATTCATAACTTCTTGGGGAAATTAATCAAGGTACAACTGGAGTGTCCCATCTGTACCCGGAGCCTCCCGAGACTCGTTGGGGGTCCAGTCTCTACTCAGAGCCTCCGGAGACTGGAGTGTCCCATCTCCGCCTGGAACCTCCCGACACTGGTCAGGAATGGAATCCACAATGCTTCAACATTTATGGATTTTTTATAGAGACCAGGTTTCACCATGTTTCCCAGGCTGGTCTTGAACTACTGGGCTCAAGCAATCCACCCACCTGGGCCTCCCAAAGCGGGGAGGATTACAGGCATGAGCAAATGTGCCCGACCCTATTTCTCTTTTAAAGATTAATTCTAATAATAATAATTTCTGGTTTTATGTATTTTTACAAATAATTGACATGATGATGTAATATTCACAATGCTTCAACAATGTGAGAAGGTATATGTGAACATTAATCACATAATTGATAAAATATATGAAATGATGAAGCCAAAGCAGGTCATTAGGAAATATTGATAAACATTCGGTATTGAATTTACAGATGTTACCGAAGTTGAAGTTGTACATCCACGGGGCCAGTCATCATAAATTATGATTGATGATTAAAATGAGAGCAAGAAATATCCAACTGAGTAGTAAATTGAAAACCACCTAATAAATTAATTCAAGATGGATTAAAGACTTAAATGTTAGACCTAAAACCATTAAAATCCTACAAGAAAACTTAGGCAATACCATTCAGGACATAGGCATGGGCAAGGACTTCATGTCTAAAACACCAAAAGCAATGGCAACAAAAGCCAAAATTGACAAATGGGATCTCATTAAACTAAAGAGCTTCTGCACAGCAAAAGAAACTACCATCAGAGTGAACAGGCAACCTACAGAATGGGAGAAAATTTTCACAACCTACCCATCTGACAAAGGGCTAATATCCAGAATCTACAATGAACTGAAACAAATTTACAAGAAAAAAACAAACAACCCCATCAAAAAGTGGGCGAAGGATATGAGCAGACACTTCTCAAAAGAAGACATTTATGCAGCCAAAAAACACATGAAAAAATGCTCATCATCACTGGCCATCAGAGAAATGCAAATCAAAACCACAATGAGATACCATCTCACACCAGTTAGAATGGCCATCATTAAAAAGTCAGGAAACACCAGGTGCTGGAGAGGATGTGGAGAAATAGGAACACTTTTACACTGTTGGTGGGACTGTAAACTAGTTCAACCATTGTGGAAGTCAGTGTGGCGATTCCTCAGGGATCTAGAACTAGAAATACCATTTGACCCAGCCATCCCATTACTGGGTATATACCCAAAGGACTATAAATCATGCTGCTATAAAGACACATGCACACGTATGTTTATTGCGGCACTATTCACACTAGCAAAGACTTGGAACCAACCCAAATGTCCAACAACGATAGACTGGATTAAGAAACTGTGGCACATACACACCATGGAATACCATGCAGCCATAAAAAATGATGAGTTCGTGTCCTTTGCAGGGACATGGATGAAACTGGAAACCATCATTCTCAGCAAACTATCACAAGGACAAAAAACTAAACACCGCATGTTCTCACTCATAGGTGGGAATTGAACAATGAGAACACATGGACACAGGAAGGGGAACATCACACTCCGGGGACTGTTGTGGGGTGGGGGGAGGGGGGAGGGACAGCTTTAGGAGATATACCTAATGTAAATGACGATTTAATGGGTACAGTACACCAACATGGCACATGTATACATATGTAACAAACCTGCACATTGTGCACAAGTACCCTAAAACTTAAAGTATAATAATAAAAAAAAAAAAATCCAAAAATTAGCCAGGTGTGGTGGCATGTACCTTGTAGTCCCAGCTACCCGGGTGGCTGAGGTGGGAGGATAGCTTCAGCCCAGGAGGTGGAGACTGCAATGAGCCGTGATCCTGTCACTGCACTCCAGTCTGGGTGACAGAGCAAGACCCTGTCTCAAAAAAAAAAAAAAAAAAAAAAATGTGCTGAGTAAAAGGAGAATTATATCTCCTCTTATATTAAAATTGTAATGAAATAATTATGACAATTATTTTGTTAATGAAAATTGGAGTCTATAGCCAAAATAATGTTAACACTTTTTAATAGTAAAATTGTTATCTTCCCATTTGGGATTCCATCAAACCCCCAAAACAAGTTTGAAAACTACTTATCAAAATCATAAGTGAAACTTGAGTTACGCCATTTTATCATATCTCTCAATAGAATATATGTATTTCACCATGTTCATAAGCCTTCACTACAAAAGACTATTACCAAATCATATAAACAGGTGCAGAATAGGAGGTAGCTTCAACTCCCTGGCAAATCTCATGTGCAAAATAGGATCTGTATGAGAAAAGCTACCAAGCAACATCAAATATCCTTACATATCTGTTCAAGTTCAAATAATTTTCATTTCATTCATAGCAATTTAAAATGCACTCATAAGTTTAAAATAATAAATCAAAGTAACTTATTTACCTTACAAAAATAACATGTAACACTGGTGGAGGTAAATTTGTGTCTAAATATATTCGTAGGGTAGATCTGAAGTGCACTTTTTCTTTCAGTGATGAAAGAGTCCATCTGTAAATGGAAGCATATGCATCTATTTCATCTAAGTAAGGAGTGATATATACATCTGTCTATGTACAAATTGTTTCTAGTGAAGTTTGTCTGTGGGCATTGTGTTCCTGAAGAACGAAGTTTTTTATGTTGTCTTCTAAGGCAAGGCCTAGAATTTCTCTTCAAATTCATCATCATAAACAGGTTCATGGTTCATGTCACCACTGTGTCTTATTGTATCTGCAACAATTTCCAACCCATGTCTCTTCTTGAGTGCATTTTTTGTGAAATACAAGCATGGCTTGTTAATTCTCCAGGCTCATCTAAACTTCTCTAGGTATATAAACACACACACACGCACACACACACACGCACACACATGCTCCTGCATTCCTGACTCCAGTCAATGTTCCTTTTCTTACCTCTGTGTCTTTCTTGCGTGTTTGTACAGACTTTTCTCTATTGTAAGGACTTGACTCAGGCCATGTAATCCTGTTTCGGTGTCTCCCCAAGGTCAATTTTATCATTACTTTTATTAAGATCTTATGTCTGTAGAGAAGGACACTCATTTTCCAGTTGTCTTCCACTGGAGAACTCACTTCAATATCCTAGAGAAATAAGTCATTAATGCCTTCAAAATAAGGGAAATCTCCATACTTATTTATTCAGACTTCTGAGAGGCCAATGTCATGCCTCATGGCTCAGAGTTATCTGGTTTCTTTTTTTTTTTTTGAGACGGAGTCTTGCTCTTTTGCCCAGGCTGGAGTGCAGTGGCACGATCTCAGCTCACTGTTACCTCCACCTCCCAGATTCAAGTGATTCTTCTGCCTCAGCCTCCCGAGCAGCTGGGACTACAGGCACGTGCCACCACACCTCGATAATTTTTGTATTTTTATTAGAGATGGGGTTTCACCATATTGACCAGGCTGGTCTTGAACTCCTGACCTCGTGATCCACCTGCCTCAGCCTCCCAAAGTGCTGGGATTATAGGCGTGAGCCACCACAACCAGCCAGCCGAGTTATCTGGTTTCTGAGGTTCTCCACTGAAGCCTTGGGCTTCATAAAGCAGCTTTCAATGTTAAGTTCCTTTCAGCAAGAGACACACCTACTCTTCCACATGTGATTACGTGACCTTGCACTTCACGGAGGATGTATCCTTATCTACACAATGGACACCATATCATCAAACTAAAATTCGGGCAAGACTTAAAGGATTATTATTAAATAGTCTAATGTCTCAAGCATCACAGAATCGATACTCAACATATATTTGTGGAAAAGGAGGGAGTAGGAAAGAAACAAAGGTACTAAAAAAATCACAACAGAAAGACACCAATAAAATGACTTTTTGATGGTGTTCGTCCGGTAATAGCCTTCATCTATATTACACACAAACTTAGCCTTTGCTTAAGATGAAAAAGTGGGGCTTGCTTTGGCTGCACATACACTAACATTAAGATGAAAAAGTCTAATTGCAAAATAAGAGCCACTGGTTAGGGCTTCTATTGCTTATTGGCAATGACTTCTTCCAGTGAAATAAACTTTCCTCAGAGAAATTATGTGGGTTTCTCCACATTGTAATTACACACATTGGTATTACTTGTCACACAGATATAAAAAGAAACAATGTTTGATCTATTTGGATTTTTAACACCAGCTGGACTTCTGAAAACGTCTGACTTCCAATCCATAGGTTTTAGAAAGAGAGGGAATTCAAGAGAGCTTGGTATATAATTGTCCCCGTGTAGCCTAAAGCTATGAATGATATATTCCATAAATACTGTAGTAATCGATTGTATTACAGCATCACATATTTTCATAAAAGCTTTGAATGATTTGTCTGTAGGAACGTGTGATTTAACGAAGATGAAGGGAATTATTTCATTTCTGAGAGTCTGCATGAATGAGCCAGGCTTTTGGAGTTAGGCAAAAATGACTTCATATCCCAGTGCTGCCATGTTCTTATCCTGTAGCTTTAGTCAGAGGCAGAACAGACGGGGGGAAACACAGAGGCTGGGCTGAAGGGGGAGGAAGCTAGGAACACTTCCGGGGGCTACTGCACACTGGAACGTGTTCCTGGCCCCCAGCGACTGCGACAAAGAGGATGTGTTTAACAGGCAACCCAAGGCAAGGAGCAACCCAAATTCACGGTAGGCCTTTGGAATCTCAGCAGGAGGAGACCCCTCAACTACCACGGACACTTGCATTGTCAGGGAAAGCTACTTAGAGAAGTGGTGGGGGCAGAACTCCAGCCAGGGGCAGAGCACAGACGGTGTCCTGTGGGAGCAACTGTAGTGGAGCCCTCTCAGAGACGGGCATCCCCCTAGGCTAGAATCTGCCATAGAATTTAGCCCTAAGGGAACTTTTGGACCTGAACTCTACAGGACAATCTTTTTTTTTTTTTTTTTTTTTTTTTTTTTTTTTTTGAGATGGAGTCTCGCTCTGTCGCCCAGGCTGGAGTGCAGTGGCGCAATCTCAGCTCACTGCAAGCTCCGCCTCCCGGGTTCACGCTGTTCTCCTGCCTCAGCCTCCCGAGTAGCTGGGACTACAGGCACCCGCCACCATGCCCGGCTAATTTTTTGTATTTTTAGTAGAGACAGGGTTTCACCGTGTTAGCCAGGATGGTCTCGATCTCCTGACCTCGTGATCCGCCCGCCTCGGCCTCCCAAAGTGCTGGGATTACAGGCGTGAGCCACCGCGCCCCGCCTACGGGACAATCTTATCCATGAAATAGGACCAGTACAACCAGAGCACCTCTCATTCTGCTGGACTCCTGCAGGTCCCCAGCCTGGCCACAGCTGTTTGCAGCACAGTTGCCAGGTGCCTCCTGGGGCTCACATCACAGCTGGTGGACCATGCCTGACAGGCAGAGTGCTTCAGCAGAGTGACCTCTGCAGACACACAACAGCTCATTTGCACCCATGGTCGCCATCCAAATTGCTATGCCTGTGCATGTATGCCCAGGCAGACCTAGCCTTCCCTTCCCTGCCAGCACACTGGTATGGAACTCCTGCACCCTGCCTTGACACTGCTGCTAGCGTGAGTGTGCCCCCTCACCCCTCCTCCCACCCCCACACCACCATTGTCTTCAGAACATTGGCGGGCTCAGAGCACCCCAGCCCTACCCCTGCCAGCACCCTGCCCCCGAGCCTGGGCCACCAGAGCAAAACTAGGCATGGAAAACAGACTAGCCCCAGCCTTGAGCAGACTGCTGCCAGCATGAACATGCACAGAGGGTGCACACAGTCCCGCACCCACCGATGCCTCACCTCCACGCTAAAACCTCCAGCTGCAGGGGGCATGCACACAGTCCCAGTGGGGGCTCCTCACCCCGCCAAGCCATACTGCCACCACTGCTGCTGCAAACATCCACATCGAGGCTAGCACCCCAGCACCCATGAGAACCCTGCCGCAGCAAATGGGTAAGTGTGCACCCTCCAGTGCTGCTGCTGATACATGGGAACAAGGACAGGTCCCACTGTCGAAGCCCTGTAAAGTGCTTTAGCTGGCACTACTCACTGGAATGTTGTGACCAGTGGTCTGGTAGCACCTCAGCCCCTCCAGAACAGGTTCCTAACCTGGAGGAGCCACAGATCAAAGCTGGGGCCTGATAGCAGTCTACCTGAGTTACAGCATACAATCCAGGCAGGAGTTCTGAGCTGAGCCTTGGCCCCCGAAAATCTTCCAGTCATGAAGCCAGTTGACCGAATCCACTTTGTATCACAATCAACCCCCCAAGGTCATCAAATAGGATGAAAGTAAAAAAAAAAAAAAAAAAAAAAAAAAATAGCCCATCCACAGTACAGAAACTTCAAAGATTTGAAAAACATCAGCCCACAAAGATGAGAAAGAAACAGCGCAAGAAGCCTGACATCTCAAAAAGCCAGAGTGTGTGTGTTTTGTCAAAAATGACAAAAGGGCTGTTACCACAGACCTCACAGAAATACAAATAACCATCAGAGACAATTATGAACACCTCTATGCACACAAACTAGAAAATTTAAAAGAAATGGATAAATTCCTGGACACATATACTCTCCCAAGACTGAACCAGGAAGAAATGGAATCCCCGAACAGATCAATAATGAGTTCTGTAATTGAGGGAGTAATAAATAGTGTACCAACCAGAAAAATTCCAGGACAACACAGATTCACAGCTGGGCAGATCACCTGAGGTCGGGAGTTTGAGACCAGCCTGACCGACGTGGAGAAACCCCATCTCTACTAAAAATACAAAATTAGCCGGGTGTGGTGGTGCATGCCTGTCATCCCAGCTACTCGGGAGGCTGAGGCAGGAGAATCACTTGAACCCGGGAGGTGGAGGTTGTGGTGACCTGAGATCGTACCACTGCACTCCAGCCTGGGTGACAAGAGCAAGACTCCGTCTCAAAAAAAAAAAAAAAAAGCTGGGCGCGGTGGCTCACGCCTGTCATCCCAGCACTTTGGGAGGCCAAGGCAGGTGGATCATAAGGTCAGGAGTTCGAGACCATCCTGGCTAACACTGTGAAACCCCCTCTCTACTAAAAATGCAAAAAAAATTAGCCGGGCATGGTGGCGGGCACCTGTAGTCCCAGCTACTCGGGAGGCTGAGGCAGGAGAATGACGTGAACCTGGGAGGCAGAGCCTGCAGTGAGCTGAGATTGTGCCACTGCACTCCAACCTGGGCGACAGAGCAAGAGTCCATCTCAAAAAAAAAAAGAAAATATGCATGTCTTGTTTCTTAGTAATCTATCTGGTTCATTGTTAGTGATTATTCAGCAAACCGTTAGGGGGGCAAGCGTGTTGGCCCTACGCCCTCAATGCCTCTGTGTCTGGGGCGTCGGCTGCTGGTTTTGTGTCCACACAGGAAGACAGAATTAGGGAACTTGCTCCCCACAGCATGACTCAACAGGATGAGAGAGGCAGGCACGGGTGTAGGAGGTGGTGTTGCTGTTGATCTCATTCAGGAGAGCCCAGGCGTTGGGGAGCCCCATGACGCCGGTGTTCCCTCCCGCGTGGATGGGCAGGGGCTGAACGTGAGTCTCCACAGCTCTTCTCGGGCCAAGCCCATCTCCAGGAGTTACCTTTCTCCTGTCCCTTGTTAGACACTGTGCACTGAAGACCTAGCCTTACCCAAAGGGGAGTCTTGCCTTGGGTCTTGGCTGGAGGGTGGTGATCCCTCAGGTCCTGGAATGGCCCCTGGTAGTATCTTTGCTGGCCTGGGGGCTTTGGATGGTTCACCGTCTAACAATGTGATTTAAGGTGAGGGCCTTGGAACAAGCGAGATCAGTTCCAACTTCCAGGAGGGAGCCTGAGAAACAGCAGATAGATCCCAGCTATCTATCTGTCTGTCTATCTATCTATCTATCTATCTATCATCTAATCTATCATCTGTCATCTATCAATGTATCTATGTATCTGTGTGTCTATCCATCTATTCTAACATCTATCTAATCATCTATCTATCTATCCATCTGTCTTCTATCCATTCTATCTATCTATCTATCGGTCTATCGGTCTATGCATCTATGTATCTATCTGTCTATTGGTCTATCTATGTATCAATGTATCTATATATCTATCTGTCTATCTATCCATCTATCTATCATCTATTTTCTATCAATCATCTATTTATCTATCATCTATCAAGGTGGCTCACGCCTGTAATCCCAGCATTTTGGGAGGCTGAGGCGGGCAGATCACTTGAGGTCGGGAGTTCGAGACCAGCCTGGCCAACAGGGTGAGACCCCATCTCTACCAAAAATATAAAAAATTGGCTGGGTGTGGTGGCGCACACCTGTAATCTCAGCTACTCAAGAGGCTGAAGCAGGAGAATCACTTGAACCTGGGAGGTGGAGCTTGCAGTGAGCCGAGATCATGCCACTGCACTCCAGCCGGGGTGACAGAATGAGACTCTGTCTCTTAAAACAAAACAAAATTCATCTATCATCTATCAAATATCTATCAGTCAATCATCTATCATCTGTTACCTATACATCTATTCATCTATCATGTATATTTTTCATCTGTCATCTATCAATCATCTGTCTTCTATATATGTCATCTATTTTTTAAATTTCTTTTGAGACCCATTTTCACCGCACCCGGCCTCATCATAGAATCTTTCTCTCCTCCCTCTCTTTTCTCCACCTGCACAACCCTGATCTCACACAGGTGAGCCGCGCCCCCCACCCCCACCGCCGACAGTGTGAATCTCACCTGAATGCATCTTATAAACAGTCTTCTCCAGTTTAGACGTGCAAAGGATTGAATGTCTCCATTGCTCTTCCTTTGGTGCAGTGCGGTTGGGCAGGTGCAGTGCGGTTGGGCAAAAGCTCCCTGTCAGCCAATATTGACAGCCTCTGCCCACCCATCCCTTGGAGATGGTCCTTAGGTGCCAGAGAACACAGGGCAGGGGCTGATCTCCACAGCCTTCAGGGGCCTCAGTCATCCTAGGCCCTGTCTCTGCTGGCTGTTTATTTTATTTTATTTATTTTGAGACAGAGTCTCGCTCTGTCACCCAGGCTGGAGTGCAATCGCATGATCTCGGCTCACTGCAACCTCTGCCTCCCAGGTTCAAGCAATTCTCCTGCCTCAGCCTCCTGAGTACGGCGCCTGCAATTACAGGCACCACCACACCCAGCTAAGATTTTATGTCTTTAGTAGAGACGGAGTTTCACCATGCTAGCCAGGCTGGTCTCGAACTCCTGACCTCAGGTGATCCGCCCACCTTCGCCTCCCAAAGTGTTAGGATGACAGGCGTGAACCACTGCGCCCGGCCACGGTCGTTTCTTTTTTTTTTTTTTTTTTTTTGAGATGGAGTCTCGCTCTGTCACCCAGGCTGCAGTGCAAAGGTGCCGTCTCGGCTCACTGCAACCTCCGCCTCCTGAGTTCAAGCGATTCTCCTGCGTCAGCCTCCCAAGTAGCTGGGATTAGAGGTGCCTGCCACAACACCTGGCTTTTTTTTTTTTTTTTTTTTTTTGTATTTTTAGTAGAGACGAGGTTTTGCCATGTTGGCCAGGCTGGTTTTGAACTTCTGACCTCAAGTGATCTGCCTTCCTTGGCCTTGCAAAGTGCTGTGATTACAGGCATGAGCCACTGTGCCTGGCCACAGCTCCTCTCTGTCACCCAGATTGGAGTGTAATGGCATGATCTTGGCTCACTGCAACCTCCGACTCCCGGGTTCAAGTGATTCTCCTGCTTCAGCCTCCTGAGTAGCTGGGATTACAGGCGTGTGCCCAATGCCCAGCTTTTTTTTTTTTTTTTTTGTATTTTTAGTAGAGACGGGATTTCACCATGTTGGCCAGGCTGGTTTTGAACTCCTGACCTCAAGTGATCCACCTGCCTTGGCCTGGCAAAGCGCTGGGATTATAGGCATGGCCACTGCGCCTGGCCTCTGCCGTCTCTTTGACACCGGAGGCCTCTGCTTCTGAGCTAAATGGGGCCTGAGGTCTCTGAAACCCACAGGTTCCTACCCAGGGATGTGGTGCTCCCTTGGGGAGGTGGACCTGCTTCCTGGGGCGCTCTATGAGGGTTTCCTCCTCTCACTTCTAGCGGGCCCAGGGGATTCCACGCTTTTTCTTCCTTGCTGTGTTAGACGCTTCTCCCCGCCAAAAGCCTGGCCCCGTCTCCTCCCCAAGCTTTGACTTGTGAATCAAAAGTCAAGGGTAGAAGGTTCTGGAAGGTTGCCTCTGCTCCATCGTCAAATCTCCCCTGAAACTCGGAAGCAAGGGGCTGGCCGGGGTTTGCAGGAGGGACGTGGAACACCTAAGAGGGAGGAAAAGAGCTGCCATCTCATCGTCAGATCCATCCCAAGCTCAGCTCTCTCTCGGTTCCAAGTCCTGAAGTCCCCTATAGGCCCTAGACCACCTGTCAGCCACCATCTCAGTTGATGTTTAAGCATCTGTGGCGATTGAATCACTCACTGATAGTGGGAGGCAAAATAATGTCCCGTAAATATCGCCATGTCCTAATCCCATGTGGGAGACAGAATAATGGCCCCAAAGATGCCCACGTCCTAATCTCTATGTGGTAGACAGAATAATTACCCCAAAGATGTCTATGTCCTAATGCCATGTAGTAGACAAAATAATGGCCCCAAAGATGTCCACATCCTAATCCCATGTGAGAGACAGAATAATGTCCCCAAATATGGCCACGTCTTAATCCCATGTGGTAGACAGAATAATGGTCCCAAAGATGTCCACGTCCTAATTCCCATGTGTTACACAGAATAACAGCCCCCAGCATGTTCTTCCCTGGATGAGCATCCTGTCGACACGTTACAGAATGCTCTCTATGGAAGGAGGACTTTTATTCCAGGGATATTGCCATGGAGAGATGATTCGGGACTGTCCACGTGGGCCTGACATGTAATTATAATTGTCCTTATAAGGGCCAGATGAGGTGGTTCACGCCTGTAATCCCAGCACTTTGAGAGGTTGAGGCAGGTGGATCACCTGTGGTCAAGTCAACACGGTGAAACCCCATCTCTACTAAAAATACAAAAATTAGCCAGGTGTAGTGGCAGGTGCCTGTCATCCCAGCTACTCGAGAGGCTGAGGCATGAGAATTGCCTGAACCTGGGAGGCAGAGGTTGTAGTGAGCTGAGATCGTGCCACTGCACTCCAGCCTGAGTGACACAGCGAGACTCCATCTCAAATAATAATAATAATTAACAATAATAATAATGGTCCTTATAAGAGGGAGGCAGGAGAGTCACAGTCTAGTGAGGTATGAGGAGGCAAGAGCAGGCCTGAGTGACAGCAACCACCAATGAAGAAAGTCAGCCTTTTCTAGATGTGGGAAATGGAGGGAAATGAATTTCCGTCTTGTCTTAGTCTGTTTTCTGTTGCTGCAAAGGAATTCCCCAGGCTGGGTAATGTATTTTTAAAAGATGTTTATTTGGTTGGACGCGGTGGCTCACGCCTGTCATCCCAGCACTTTGAGAGGCCGAGGGGGGTGGATTACGAGGTCAGGAGTTTGAGACCAGCCTGACCAACATGGTGAAACCCTGTCTCTACGAAAAATACAAAACAAAACACAAAATTAGCCGGGCGTGGTGGCTGGCGCTTGTATTCCCAGCCACTTGGGAGGCTGAGGCAGGGGAATTGCTTGAACCGGGGAGGTGGAGGTTGCAGTGAGTTGAGATTGTGCCACTGCACTCCAGCCTGGAGACAAAGTGAGACTCCATCTTAAAAAAAAAAAAAAAAAGGTTTATTTGGCAGATGATTCTGCAGGCTCTACAGGAATCATGCCTTCAGCATCTGCTGCTGGTGAGAACCTCAGCAACTTCCACTCCTGCTGGGAGAGGAAGGGGAGCTGGTGTTACATGGTGGGAGAGGTAGCAAGAGGCAGGGAAGGAGGTACCAGCCTCTTTTTCTTTTTCTTTTATTTTATTTTATTTTTTGGAGACACAGTCTAACTCTGTTGTCCAGGCTGGAGTGCAATGGCATGATATTGGTTCACTGCAACCTCTGCCTCCCGGGTTCAAGCAATTCTGCTGCCTCAGCCTCCTGAATAGCTGGGACTACAGGTGCACCTGCCGCCACACCTGGCTAATTTTTTGTATTTTAGTAGAAACGGGGTTTCACCATGTTGCCCAGGCTGGTCTCGAACTCATGAGCTCAGGCAATCCTCCCGCCTCGGCCTCCCGAAGTGCTAGGATTACAGGCGTGAGCCACCGCGCCCAGCCACCAGCCTCTTTTTCATAACCAGCTCTTTCAGGAACAAATAGAACTCACTCATTACTACAAGAAAGGCACCAAGCCGTTTATAAGGAGTCTGCCCCCCCTTGATTCAAACACCTCCTGCCAGGTCCCACCTCCAACCCGGAGAACCAAATTTCAAGCCGAGATTTGCAAGGGACAAACAACCAAACTATATCATCACTTTGTCCTCCAGAAGGAACCAGACCTACTAAAAACTGGATTTTTAACCCAGGGAGGCCTGGCACTGTACAATAATAAATTAATTTTTTTTTTTTTGAGATGGAGTCTCGCTATGTCATCCAAGCTGGAGTGCAGTGGTGTGATCTCGGCTCACTGCAACCTCCGCCTCCTGGGTTCACGCCATTCTCCTGCTTCAGCCTCCCGAGTAGCTGGGACTACAGGAGCCCGCTACCATGCCTGGCTAATTTTTTGTATTTTTAGTAGAGACGGGGTTTCACCATGTTAGTCAGGATGCTCTCAATCTCCCGACCTTGTGATCCGCCTGCCTCGGCCTCCCAAAGTGCTGGGATTACAGGCATGAGCCACCGTGCCCGGCCATGATTTTTTTTTTTTTTTAATGAGATGGAGTTTTGCTCTTGTGGCCCAGGCTGGATTGCAATGGCGCAATCTCAGCTCACCAGCTCAGTTATTTAAGGAGGAGGCTAGACAGTGCCTCAGTGGTTGGGTTGGAAGAAGATGCAAAAGCTTCTTGGATTCTAAGCACCTTTGCGAAATACACTTTTTTTGAGACAGAGAGATGGGGTCTTACTTTGTTACCCAGGCTGGAGTGCGGGGGTGCAATCATAGCTTACTGTCAGCTTGAACTCAAGTGATCTCCTACCTCAGCCTCCCAGATAGCTGGGACTACAGGCACAAGCCACCACGCCCAGCTAATTTTTGCCTTTTTTGTAGAGATAGGGTCTCGCTATGTTGCCCAGACTGGTCTTAAACTCCTGTCTCAAGCAATCCTCCAAAGTGTTAGGATTACAGGCATGAGCCACGGCCCCCAGCCAAATATCAGGTTTTTATTATTTACTATTTACTATTATTATTTGTTTTGAGATGCAATCTTGCTCTGTCACCCAGGTTGGTGTGCAATGGCGTGATCTTGGCTCGCTGCAACCTCCGCCTCACGGGTTCAAGCGATTCTCCTGCCTCAGCCTCCCGAGTAGCTGGGATGATGGGCATCCGCCACTGCGCCTGGGTAAATTTCTGCATTTTTAGTCCAGATGGGGTTTCACCATGTTGGGCAGGCTGGTCTTGAACTCCTGACCTCAGGTGATCGGCCCGCCTTGGCCTCCCAAAGTGCTGGGATTACAGGCATGCATCACCGCGCCTGGCCCCAAATACCATGTTTTTAAATAAAAACATAGAAAATTATATAAAGGCTCACAGCATCATCAACAAGAAAACAGTTCCCCAGTGTCACGGAGGCGGAGATGTCCACGCCATTCCTACACCCTCTGGGTCTCAGGTAATTTCCTTCACGGTCAAGACCTCTTCACGGTAGCCTTTCCCTTCCTCTGGGGTGAATTCCTCCCAGATGATCTGAGAAAAAGGAGGATTCAGGCTGTCAGATCTTCACGAGCTCAGCCTGGGACTCAGTGGGCTGTGTTTCTTTTCTTTTTCTCCCTCGAGACGGAGTCTCACTCTGTTGCCCAGGCTGGAGTGCAGTGGTGCGATCTCAGCTTACTGCAACTTTGGCCTCCCGGGTTCAAGTGATTCTCCTGCCTCAGCCTCCCAAGTAGCTGTGATTACAGGTGCTCATTACCACAAATTTGACTGATTAGATGGGGCCCACCCTTCTCCTTTAGACCTTCAACTGATTAGAGGAGGCCCACTCTTCCCCCTTTAGACTTTTGACTGATTAGATGAGGCCACCTTTCCCCTATATACCTTCAACTGATTAGACGACACCCACCCTTCCCCTTTAGACCTTTGACTGATTCGATGAGGCCCACCCTTCCCCCTTTAGACTTTTGACTGATTAGATGAGGCCATCTTTCCCCTATATACCTTCAACTGATTAGACGACACCCACCCTTCCCCTTTAGACCTTTGACTGATTCGATGAGGCCCACCCTTCCCCCTTTAGCTGCCACTGGCTAAATTTTGTATTTTCAGTAGAGATGGGGTTTCACCATGTTGGCCAGGCTGGTCTCGAACTCCTGACCTTGAGGTGATCCACTCGCCTCAGCCTCCCAAAGTGCTGGGATGACAGGTGTGAGCCACTGCGCCTGGCCAGGGGTTTTTCCTGGGGTAAAGATCTGAGACAGATCCACCCATGTGGCCTCATAGTTGACGATGAACAGGGTGGCCTTTGGAAGAGCTTGTGAGTATGAAACCTGGGCAGGGTACAGCAGGTGCTAAGCCCCAGGAGCCGACGGAGCTCAGAGAAGGGAAGGTTGAAGCCTGAAGCCGTCATCCTGGCACCTCGATGTGGGGAACCCATGGGGGTCAGTGGAAAGCAAGGGCTGAGGAAGAGGCTGGCGTGGGGGTGGAAGGTAACGGAATGACAGATGGACGGGTCTAGGACGGGGGTGTGCAAGTGGAAACCGGGAGGATGCGGGTCACACAGATCCCTCACCCTTAGTCACCCTCTCTGGGGTCTTGCTGTTGAGCCTCTCTCTCAGTCTCTCCGCCTCTTTTGTCTGTCTCTCTCTCTGTCTCTCCACCTCTTTTCTCTGTCTCTCTCTCAGTCTCTCCGCCTCTTTTCTCTGTCTCTCTCTCTGTCTCTCTTTCCTCCCCCTCTCACCATCTTCTACCCCCATCTCTGGGTCTCTATCTCCGTCTTCCTGCGTGTCTACCTCTTTCAGGTTCAGTCTCTCTGTTTCTCTTTCATCTCTTGGTCTCTGTCTCCGATACCTGGCACCAATGACGTGTCCCGGTGGCTAGGCTACAGTCCCCAATTATTGAATCAAACCTTGACTCAGGGGCTGCTACCAAGGTGCTTTGTAGATGTCAAGTTCACAATCAGCTGATTTCCAGGAAAAAGAGATTGGACTGGAGAATGTGGGTGGGCATTATCTAATCAGTCAAAGATCTAAAGGGGGTGGGCCTCATCTAATCAGTTGAAGGTCTAAAGAGGGTGGGCCTCATCTAATCAGTCGAAGGTCTAAAGGGGTGGGCCTTGTCTAATTAATAAGCTGAAGGTCTAAAGGGGAAGGGGGGAAGGGTGGGCTTCATCTAATGAGTTGAAGTTCTAAATGGGAAGGGTGGGTCTCATCTAATCAGTCAAAGGTCTAAAGGGAGAAGGGTAGGCCTCATCTAATCAGTCAAAGGTCTAAAAGGGAAAGGTGGGCTTCATCTAATGAGTCGAAGGTATATGGGGGAAAGGTGGGCCTCATCTAATCAGTTGAAGATCTAAAGGGGGAAGGATGGCCTCATCTAATCAGTCGACGGTATGAAGGGGAGGGTGGGCCTCATCTAATCAGTTGAAGGGCTAAAGGGCAAGGGTGGGCCTCATCTAATCAGTTGAAGGTCCAAAGGAGAAGCATGGGCCTCATCTAATCAGTCGAAGGTATAAAGGAGAATGGTGGGCTTCATCTAATCAGTCAAAGGTCTAAACAGGGAGAGTCGGCCTCATTTAATCAGTTGAAAGTCTAAAGGGTAAGGATGGGCCTTATCTAATTAATAAGCTGAAGGTCTAAAGGGGGAAGGGTGGGCTTCATCTAATCAGTTGAAGGTCTAAAGGGGAAGGGTGGGTCTCATCTAATCAGTCAAAGGTCTAAAGGGGGAAGGGTGGGCCTTATCTAATCATTCAAAAGTCTAAAGTGGGAAGGGTGGGCCTCATCTAATCAGTCGAAGGTCTAAATGAGGAGAGTGGGTCTCATCTAATGAGTTGAAAGTCTAAAGGGTAAGGGTAGGCCTTATCTAATTAATAAGCTGATGGTCTAAAGGGGAAGGGTGGGCTTCATCTAATAAGTTGAAGGTCTAAAGAGGAAGGGTGGTCCTCATATAATCAGTCAAAGGTGCAAAGGGGGAAGAGTGGGCTTCATCTAATCAGTCAAAGGTCTAAAGGGGAAGGGTGGGCCTGGCCTAATCAGTTGAAGGTCTAAAGGGGAAGGGTGGGCCTCATCTAATCAGTTGAAGGTCTAAAGGAGAAGTGTGGGCCTCATCTAATCAGTCGAAGGTATAAAGGAGAATGGTGGGCTTCATCTAATCAGTCGAAGGTGTAAACGGGGAGAGTGGGCCTCATCTAATCAGTTGAAAGTCTAAAGGGTAAGGGTGGGCCTTATCTAATAAATAAGTTGAAGGTCTAAAGAGGAAGGCTGGGCTTCATCTAATCAGTTGAAGGTCTAAAGGGGGAAGGGTGGGCCTCATCTAATAAGTCAAAAGCCTAAAAGTGGCTGGGTGCAGTGGCTCACGCCTGTAATCCCAGCATCTGGGAGGCCAAGGTGGGTGGAGCACCTGAGGTCAGAAGTTAGACCAGCCTGGCCATGGTGAAACCCCGTCTCTACTAAAAATACAAAAAATTAGCTGGGCATGGTGGTGTGAGCCTGTAATCCTAGCTACCTGGGAGGCGGAGGTTGCAGTGAGCCGAGATTGCGCCACTGCACTCCAGCCTGGGCAACAAGAGCGAAACTCGGTCTCAAAAAGAAAAAAAAAAGTCTAAAGGGGAAGGGTGGGCCTCATCTAATCAGCTGAAGGTATATAGGGGAAGGGTGGGCCTCATCCAATCAGTCAAAGGTATAAAGGGGAGGGTGGGCCTCATCTAATCAGTCGAAGGTCTAAAGTGGGAAGGGTGGGCTTCATCAGTTGAAGGTCTAAAGGAGAAGGGTGGGCCTCATCTAATCAGTCAAAGGTCTAAAGGATAAAAGCTGAGGTTCCCCGGACAAGAGTTTTATTTCCTTTTTAAAAATTTCATCTCCTACTCTGAGAATGTAGGACAGTTCTGCCTCTGGGATGCAGCATCAGCCCTGACCTGAATTTCCAGCCTGCCAGCCTACTGCAACATAAGACGCAGTCCCTGAGCCGGAGAGAGGTGGGTGGGAGAGGAGCGCCAATGGGGTCTCAGGGTGCAGGTCACATGGTTCCTCACCCTTGTTCACCCTCTCTGGGCTCTTGCTGAGACTAAGTCCCACTGCTCTGTCTTCCCTGTCTCTCTCGGTGTCTCTGTGTCTCTTTTCTCTGCCTCCCTCTCTGTCTCTTTCCTCCCTCTGTCTCTCTCTTCCACTCCCATCCCTTGGTCTGTCTCTTTCTGTCTCTCTCTCTCTCTCTCTCCCCTCTCCGTGTCCACCTATGTCTCTCTGTTTCTCCCTCTCTGTCTTTGTCTCTTTGTCCCTGTCTCTATCTCTCCTCTGTCTCTCTCTTTCTGTCTCTGTGTCTGTCTTTGTCTCTCTCCCCTCTCTGTGCCTCTGTTCTTCTCTGTCTCTCTCCTCTCCCTGCTGCGGTTGTTTTTTTGTTTTGTTTTGTTTTGTTTTGTTTTTGATATAGAGTTTTGCTCTTGTTGCCCAGGTTAGAGTGCAATGGCGCGATCTCGGCTCACTGCAACCTCCGTCTCCAGGGTTCAAGTGATTCTCCTGCCTCAGCCTCCAGAGTAGGTGGGATTACACGCGTGCACCACCACACCTGGCTAATTTTTGTAATTTTAGTAGAGACAAGGTTTCTTCAGGTTGGTCAGGCTGGTCTCGAACTCCCGACCTCAAGTGATCCACCCGCCTCCCAAAGTGCTGGGATGACAGGTGTGAGCCACCGCGCCCAGCCCCCGCCTGGGTCTTTGTGTTTGTTGTTTGTCTGTCTCTGCTTCTCCATCTCTCTCTGTTTCTCCATCTCTGTCTCTCTGTCTTTTTCTCTTCGTATGTCTCTGTATTCCTCTCTGTGGCTCTCTCTCTCTTTCCCTCTCCCTTTTTTCCCTCCCTCTCTTTCTCTGTCTGTGTGTCTGCCTTTCTTTCTGTCAGTCTGTCTGCCTGTTTCCCTCTCTCTTGTCTCCTTCTCATTATCTCCTATGTTCCTCGCTCTCTCCTCCATCTCTCTCCTTCCACCTTTCTCTGCCTCTGTCTCTTGTCTCTTTATTTCTGCCTCTCCCCTCTACCTTCTTTTTTTGTCACCCAGGCTGGAGTGCGGTGGTGCGATCTCGGCTCACTGCAACCTCCGCCCCCTGGGTTCAAGCCATTCTCCTGCCCCAGCCTCCCGAGTAGCTGGGATTACAGGCGTACACCACCACGCCCGGCTAATTTTTTTTATTTTTAGCAGAGATGGGGTTTCACCATGTTGGCCAGGCTGGTCTCGAACTTCTGACCTCACGTGATCCACCTGCCTCAACCTCCCAAAGTTCTGGGATGACAGGCGTGAGCCACCATGCCCGGCCCTCTCTACCACCTTCTCCTCCTTTTTTTGGCCACTACCCTGCCTCAATTTCTCCTGATGGAGCTCACAGAGACAACCCTGACCCCAACCTGGGAGAAGACCCAGGAGCGGGACACAGATTCCAGCCACACCCGTGGCGACGCTGCGGTCACAGCTGGTGGAGAAGCAAGACGGTCGACACTCAGAGGCCATGTCCCACGCTCCCCACTACCCGCTTTCCATCCCAGGTCACCTCTCCGCCCACCCCTACCTACCTCGTCTTCCACCTCATGGTTATCATTCAGTTTGTCTTTGATCTGTGGAACCGGCGGGAACAGTCGCTGCATCCTAAGGAACCTGAGACACAGAGAAAAAGTGTGAAGAGAATGAACCCCAGGTCACCAGAGTTCCTTCCATCACGCCCTGTGCCGAGGGACGCTGCGTGCGGGGTGTCTGCGCTCAACTACACAAAACAACTTCTCTAAGAATCACCAAGTGACGAAAATCTTAAGGAACTAGGCCAGTCGTGGTGGATCACACCTGTAATCCCAACACTTTGGGAGGCCGAGGTGGGCGAATCATAAGGTCAGGAGTTCAAGACCAGCTTGGCCAACATGGTGAAACCCCGTCTCTACTAAAAATACAAAAAATTAGCTGGGCGTGGTGGCGGATGCCTGTAATCCCAGCTACTAGGGAGGCTGAGGCAAGAGAATTGCTTGAACCTGGGAGGCAGAGGTTGCAGTGAGCTGAGATTGTGACACTGCACTCCAGCCTGGGCAACAGTAGGAGACTCCATCTCCAAAAAAAAAAAAAAAAAAGAGTTCAAGACCAGCCTGGCCAACATGGAGAAACTCCATCTCTACATCTCTACTAAAAATACAAAAATTAGCTGAGCATCATGGGGCATGCCTGTAATCCCAGCTACTCAGGAGGCTAAGGCAAGAGAATCGCTTGAACCTGGGAGGTGGAGGATGCAGTGAGCCGAGATTGCACCACTGCACTCCAGCCTGGGCAACAGAGTGAGACTCCATCTCAAAAAAAAAAAAAAAACACCTCCAACCCACAAACCGTGCTCTTCAAGGCTGGTGGGATCAAGGCAGGCGTTTCCCCTCTGGAGCTCAGCCCTTCAACACCAGTGACCTCAGACTCCCTGAAGCTGCCCACAGCTGACTGCCTCTTCCATTCCCATCCCTGTGCCTGAGAGGCTGAGGGAAGATTCTAGAAAGATTCCCTGTGAGCATCACTGTGTATTCCTGTAGGATCTCCTGTTTTTTCAGTTCTTTTTGTTTGTTTTGAGACGGAGTCTCACTCTGTCACCCAGGCTGGAGTGCGGTGGTGCAATCTCAGCTCACTGGAAGCTCTGCCTCCTGAGTTCAAGCGATTCTCCTACTTCAGCCTCATGAGTAGCTGGGACTACAGGAACGCGCCACCATGCTCGGCTAATTTTGTAATTTTAGTAGAGACAGGGTTTCCCCATGTTGGTCAGGCTGGTCTCAAACTCCTGACCTCAGGTGATCCTCCCACCTCAGCCTCCCGAAGTTCTGGGATTACAGGCGTGAGCCACTACGCCTAGCCTAGTTCCTTAAGATTTTCATCATTTGGTGATTTTTTTTTTTTTTTCGAGACGGAGTCTCGTTCTGTCGCCCAGGCTGGAGTGCAGTGGTGCGATCTCCACTCACTGCAAGCTCCGCCTCCTGGGTTCACGCCATTCTCCTGCCTCAGCCTCCCGAGTAGCTGGGACTACAGGCGCCCTCCACCATGCCCGGCTAATTTTTTAGTAGAGACGGGGTTTCACCATGTTAGCCAGGATGGTCTCGATCTCCTGACCTTGTGATCCACCAACCTTGGCTTCCCAAAGTGCTGGGATTACAGGCGTGAGCCACCATGCCCGGCGCATTTGGTGATTCTTAGTGTGTATCTGTGTGGTCCCTGAATCCAATGACAGATGCCCTTCTAAGAGACAGAAGAGGAGACACAGATGCAGAGGAGGAGGCCACGTGGAGACGGAGGCAGAGACGACAGTGATGCGGCCACAAGCCCAGGGATGCAGGGAGCCTCCAGGAGCTGGGAAAGGCAGAAAGGATCGTCCCTTAGAGGCAAAGCCACAGGAGACAGGAAGATACCGTAACCTTTGTGCCCACAGCTGACCTTTGTGGGGGTCTCACGTCTGGCAAGAAGGTGGGGTCCCAAGCAAGTTCTCCGTATTACTGGATGGGTCATGGGACCACCAGGTAGTTTTGCAGGCTGTGTTTCTCTCTTTTTATTTATTATTATTATTTTTTTTTTTGAGATGGAGTTTCACTCTTGTTGCCCAGGCTGGAGCGCGATGGTGCAATCTCGGCTCACTGCAACCTCCGCCTCCCAGGTTCAAGCAGTTCTCCTGCCTCAGCCTCCCGAATAGCTGGGATGACAGGCACCTGCCACCACGCCTGGCTAATTTTGTAATTTTAATAGAGACGGGGTTTCTCCACATTGGTCAGGCTGGTCTCGAACTCCCCACCTCAGGTGATCCTCCTGCCTCGGCCTCCCAAAGTGTTGGGATGACGGGTGTGAGCTGCCGCACCTGGCCAAGGCTGTTTCTCTTTCTCAGAGACAGAGACAGAGACTTGGAGAAAGCACTTTTCTCCCGGCCTGGCCTGTTTGCCTGGGGGAGGCCCAGGTGTTTCACAGATTACCTTTTAAAGAGGAAGCCGAGGACGAGGCCACAGACAAGGGTTCCCAGGATCAGGAGCACGTAAATGTACACAGAGCTGAGGTTTCTGTCGTCAGAGCCTAGAGAGGCACACAGGTTTGCGTCTGCGGTGAATCGCTGATGGACGTGTGAAAGGAAATTAAATCTCTTTGGGTGTCCAAACGCATTTAGCCAAAGGGAACAGTCAAGCTGGGAACTGGGACCAGCAAACCTGCCTCCCTCTTTTTGGTTCCTAAGTAAGATGGCTCTGAGATGAAAGGCGACCTGCCTGCCCCATGTTTTGGACAAGGAAATTTGTGGTGAGCTGTTAAAACTTCGCCACCATGGGCCGGACGCGGTGGCTCACGCCTGTCATCCCAGCACTTTGGGAGGCCGAGGCAGGTGCATCATCTGAGGTCAGGAGTTCGAGACAAGCCTCACTAAACATGGTGAAACCCCGTCTCTACTGAAAAAAAAAAAAATACAAAATTAGCCACTCATAGTGGCGTGCGCCTGTAATCCTATCTACTTGGGAGTCTGAGGCAGGAGAATCACTTGAACCCGGGAGGCAGAGGTTGCAGTGAGCCGAGATCGTGCCGCTGCACTCCAGCCTGGGTGACACAGCGAAACTCCATCTCAAAATAAATAAATAAATAAAAATAAAAATACAAAAATTGGCCACACGTGACACATGTCTGTAATCCCAGCTACTTGGGAGGCTGAGGCAGGAGATCACTTGAACCCGGGAGGTGGAGGTTGCAGTGAGCCGAGATTGTGCCATTGCACTCCAGCCTGGGCAACAGAGAGAAACTCTGTCTCAAAATAAATAAATAAATAAATAAACAAACATATATATTTTAAAAATGGCCAAGCATGATGCATGCCTGTAATCCCAGCTACTCAGGAGGCTGAGGCAGAGAATCACTTGAACCAGGGAGGCGGAGGTTGCAGTGAGCTAAGATCGTGCCATTGCACTCCAGCCTGGGTGACACAGCGAAACTCCATTTCAAAATAAATAAATAAAAATAAAAATACAAAAATTGGCCAAGCGTGATGCATGCCTGTAATCCCAGCTACTCAGGAGGCTGAGGCAGGAGAATCGCTTGAACTCGGGAGGCGGAGGTTGCAGTGAGCCGAGATCGTGCCATTGCACTCCAGCCTGGGTGACACAGCAAGACTCCGTCTCAATAAACAAACAAAAAACATTTCTTACAGGTGCAGTCACCCCGGCCCACCAGACACAAATGCACCTCTGATCATCTCTGTACCCCATTTTGTCTGTGATCTGGGAGATAGAGGTGCACCACTGCACTCCAGCCCACATTTTTTCCTCCGTCCCCTTTGTTTAGGCAAAAACCGCATACTTCTCAATATCCTGCCCCTTCCCCTTTTCAATTTGGAGCCCTCAAAATCATCTTCAGAGAAAAACATGGACCTGTCTCCTGGGCGGCCAAGACCTGGCTTTGAAGAGAGCTTCCCCGGCCGGGCGCGGTGGCTCACACCTGTCATCCCAGCACCTTGGGAGGGTGAGGCGAGCGGATCACCTGAGGCCAGGAGTTCGAGACCAGCCTGACCAACATGGAGAAACCCCGTCTCTACTAAAAACACAAAATTAGCCGGGTGTGGTGGCAGATGCCTGTAATCCCAGCTACTCGGGAGACTGAGGCTGGAGAATCACTTGAACCTGGGAGGCGGAGATTGCGGT
Organism: Nomascus leucogenys; assembly: GCF_006542625.1. Classification (NCBI taxonomy): domain Eukaryota; kingdom Metazoa; phylum Chordata; class Mammalia; order Primates; family Hylobatidae; genus Nomascus; species Nomascus leucogenys. The sequence goes on from NW_022097921.1 coordinate 71,723, forward strand.
GAGCCGAGATGGTGCCATTGCACTCCAGCCTGGGCAACAAGAGCGAAACGCCGTCTCAAAAAAAAAAAAAAAGAGGGAGAGAGCGTCCCCTTGGCGAGCCAGAATGGTGATGGTTTGACTGGACAAAGGCTGACTGATTATTTCCCAGTGGGGTAGAGGGAGGTGGGGCTTTAGGAGGGCTCTCAGTGGGGCCCTTCTCTGGCTATTCAGGGATTCTAGCTCATCTATCCTGAAAAAAACACCAGCAAAGCAATGTTGCATGACCCCATATGACTATGAGACCACCTGCTTCTACTTTTTTTTTTTGAGACAGAGTCTCGCTCTGTCGCCTGGGCTGGAGTGCAGTGGTGCGATCTCGGCACACTGCAACCTCTGCCTCCTGGGTTCAAGCCATTCTCCCGCCCTCAGCCTCCTGAGTAGCTGGGATTACAGGCACGTGCCACCATGCCTGGCTAGTTTTTTTTGTTTTTTTTTTTTTTTTTGAGACAGAATCTTGTTCTGTCACGCAGGCTGGAGTGCAATGGCATGATCCCAGCTCACTGCAAGCTCCGCCTCCCGGGTTCAAATGATTCTCCTGCCCTCAGCCTCCCGAGTAGCTGGCATTACAGGCACCTGCCACTGTGCCGGGTTAATTTTGTATTTTTAGTAGAGACGGGGTTTCACCACGTTGGCCAGGCTGGCCTCAAACTCCTGACCTTGTGATCCACCTGCCTCGGCCTCCCAAAGTGCTGGGATTACAGGCGTGAGCCACCGCACCTGGCCGAGTTTTTGTATTTTTAGTAGAGATGGGGTTTCACCATGTTGGCCAGGCTGGTCTCAAACTCCTGACCTCATGATCCACCTGCCTCGGCCTTCCCAAGTGCTGGGATTACAGGCGTGAACTGCCGCGCCCGGCCCTTCTCTGGTTATTAAGGGAGCCTAGCTCATCCGTCCTGAAAAAACATCAGCAAAGCAATGTTGTGTGACCGAGTACGAGACCACCTCCTTCTTTTGAGCCTCAGCAATAAACTCAGAGCCTGATACTACTCCCAGCGACGTTCTCAACTCGATCTCAGCGCCCAGAACAGAGCACCTGACCTCTGTGCCTGCTCCAAGGTGGCGGCAGACGACACAAACATCCCTCACCTCTGCCCGACGCTTACCAAATTCAGTGGCTTCACTCCAGGAACTCCAGTTCAGGATGCGGACGTCTGCAGCTCTGATCTTCACACTATGTTTCACTCTGGGCTCAGAGCTTGGAAAGTTGTATCTATTTTCCAAATCACCAGAAACATTAATCTTTGGAGGAAAAAAGGAAGTTAGAGATAGGCGTCTTCCACGTGGAGGAAAAGGTTGTCTTTTTTCATTCTTTTGTCTTTTAAATTTTTTTCTCCTTTTTTTTTTTTCTTTTTTTTCTACCACTCTGAATGCACTTGGTCTGATCGGGTCTTGGAAGCTAAGCAGAGTCAAGCCTCGCTAGTATTTGGATGGGAGACAATTTGGGAAAATTTGGGTGATGTAGGCTTTAAATTATTTTATTTTATTTTATTTTATTTATTTATTTATTTATTTATTTATTTATTTATTTATTTTGAGATGGAGTCTCGCTCTGTCGCCCAGGCTGGAGTGCAGTGGCGCATTCTCAGCTCACTGCAAGCTCCGCCTCCCGGGTTCACGCCATTCTCCTGCCTCAGCCTTCCGAGTAGCTGGGACTACAGGCGCCCAGCACCATCCCCGGCTAATTTTTGTATTTTTAGTAGAAACGGAGTTTCACCATGTTAGCCAGGATGGTCTCAAACTCCTGACCTCGTGATCCACCCGCCTCAGCCTCCCAAAGTGCTGGGATTACAGGCGTGAGCCACCGCGCCTGGCCTATTTTATTTTATTTGAGACAGACTCTTGCTCTGTTGCCCAGGCTGGAGTGCAATGGCATGATCTGGGCTCACCGCAACCTCCGCCTCCTGGGTTCAAGCGATTCTCCTGCCTCAGCCTCCTGCGTAGCTGGGATTACAGGCGCCCACCACCACTCATGGGTAATTTTTGTATTTTTAGTAGAGACAGGGTTTCTCCATGTTGGCCAGGCTGGTCTTGAACTCCTGACCTCAAGTGATTTGCCCGCCTCAGCCTCCCATGGTGCTGGGATGACAGGCTTGAGCCACCATGCCTGGCTAAAGTTTTATTTTTTGAAACAGAAATTGTTGGCCAGGTGTGGGAGTGGGTGCCTGTAGTCCCAGCTACCAGGGAGGCTGAGGCAGGAGAATCACTTGAACCTGGGAGGTGGGGGTCGCAGTGAGCCAAGATCGCACCACTGCACTCCAGCCTGGGGGACAGAGCGAGACTCCATCTCAAAAATACATACATACATAAATAAATGATTCAGGAGCAACAACTGATATTAACAGAGCTTCAGACGGATAGTTTAGCAAGGGATATTAAGATCCCCAAGTCTAGCATATGCATTGGACAGAGGAGGATACTGAGGGTCAGAGTGGCTGCAAGAGTTGGTGAATATCCGGCAACAGTACTCACTCTAAAAACATTTTAGAGGGAGACATAATCTCCTTAGACAGTCACTGGAATATATTTTTAACCCACTCAGAGGAAAGAGGAATAAAATGGGAAAATCAGTAGAACAGACTGAGCATAAATATTTCAACCATTGGGATATGAAGGTTGAGGCTAAGAGCGGACCCATGTGAGATCTGTGTCCTCCGGTTCAGGGTCCACCGTGTCCACCCCTGGGCCACACTGGCACTAAGTGTCCCATAAACCAAGACTGTAGGGTTACGCTGGGTTCATGGAGACTGTATGTACGGTGATGCTAGGGTTGTGAGTGGTTCAACTGTATGTGGGGCAGAGTATTCTCCTGTCTACACTGGATCCAGGTAGACGTAGGGCCGGCTCTACACTGGGTCTAGGTGGAGGTGGGGCAGGGTCTCCTCCTGTCTACCCTGGGTCCAGGCAGACATGGGTCGTGGGTCGGGGACTGTAGGGTTACTCCAGGGGTCATGACTAGGAGACTGTAGGGGTCGTGAGTAGGGGACTGTAGGGTTCTGCCAGGGTGGTGAACAGGGAACTGTAGGGTTACGCCAGGGGTCATGGGTAGGGGACTGTACAGTTACGCTAGGGGTTATGAGTAGGGGACTATAGAGGTCGTGAGTAGGGGACTGTAGGGTTATGCTAGGTGTGGTGAGTAGGGGATTGTAGGGTTATGCCAGGGCTCATGGGTAGGGGACTGTATGGTTATGCTAGGGGTCATGAGTAGGGAACTGTAGGGGTCGTGAGTAGGGGACTATAGGGTTACTCTGGGGGTCGTGACTAAGTGGACTGTAGGGTTACACTAGGTGTGGTGACAGGGGACTGTAGGGTTACACTAGGTGTGGTGATAGGGGACTGTAGGGTTACACTAGGTGTGGTGATAGGGGACTGTAGGGTTACACTAGGTCTGGTGATAGGGGACTGTAGGGTTACACTACGTGTGGTGATAGGGGACTGTAGGGTTACACTAGGTGTGGTGAGTAGGGGACTGTAGGGTTACACTAGGTCTGGTGAGTAGGGGACTGTAGGGTTACACTAGGTGTGGTGAGTAGGGGACTGTAGGGTTACACTAGGTCTGGTGATAGGGGACTGTAGGGTTACACTAGGTGTGGTGACAGGGGACTGTAGGGTTACACTAGGTGTAGTGAGTAGGGGACTGTAGGGTTACACTAGGTCTGGTGAATAGGGGACTGTAGGGTTACACTAGGTCTGGTGATAGGGGACTGTAGGGTTACATGGAGGGTCGTCAGTAGGGTCTGTGGTTTCACTTACCAGTAGGTTTTCCGTGCCAGGCTGGGTATTCTAGAAACAAAACAAAACACAATACAAGACTCACTGTTTCCATTTCTAAAACACTTTAGATGGTTCACACAGTGTCTCCCCTGGTGTGGACACCGAATGGGAAAGAGTCCCTGAGGAGCGGCGGGCAGGTCTCCCTCCACAAACCCCGAATCTACAAGACAGGTAGGATGAGGAGCTGCCAACACGGAATTCTTCCTGGCCAGATATCTTCCTGTGACCCATCCAGAAAGGTCTCACTGGCCTTGGGGCAGGGTATTCTCCTGTCGTCCAGGCAGATATGGAGCAGGCTCTCCTTGTCTACACTGGGTCCAGGTGGTTGTGGGACAAGATCTCCTCTTGTCTACACTGGATCGAGGTGGATGTGAGGCAGGCTCTCTTCCTGTCTACACTGGGTCTCCGTGGAGGTGGGGCAGGGTCTCCTATCTACACTGGGTGGAGGTGGAGGTGGGGTGGGGTCTCCTCCTGTCTACACTGGGTGGAGGTGGAGGTGGGGTGGGGTCTCCTCCTATCTACACTGGGTGTAGGTGGAGGTGGGGCGGGGTCTCCTCCTGTCTACACTGGGTGGAGGTGGAGGTGGGGTGGGGTCTCCTCCTATCTACACTGGGTGTAGGTGGAGGTGGGGTGGGGTCTCCTCCTGTCTACACTGGGTGGAGGTGGGGCGGGGTCTCCTCCTGTCTACACTGGGTGTAGGTGGAGGTGGGGTTGGGTCTCCTCCTGTCTACACTGGGTGGAGGTGGAGGTGGGGTGGGGTCTCCTCCTATCTACACTGGGTGTAGGTGGAGGTGGGGTGGGGTCTCCTCCTGTCTACACTGGGTGGAGGTGGAGGTGGGGCGGGGTCTCCTCCTGTCTACACTGGGTGTAGGTGGAGGTGGGGTTGGGTCTCCTCCTGTCTACACTGGGTGGAGGTGGAGGTGGGGTGGGGTCTCCTCCTATCTACACTGGGTGTAGGTGGAGGTGGGGTGGGGTCTCCTCCTGTCTACACTGGGTGGAGGTGGAGGTGGGGCTGGGTCTCCTCCTGTCTACACTGGGTGTAGGTGGAGGTGGGGTTGGGTCTCCTCCTGTCTACACTGGGTGGAGGTGGAGGTGGGGTGGGGTCTCCTCCTATCTACACTGGGTGTAGGTGGAGGTGGGGTGGGGTCTCCTCCTGTCTACACTGGGTGGAGGTGGAGGTGGGGCGGGGTCTCCTCCTGTCTACACTGGGTGTAGGTGGAGGTGGGGTTGGGTCTCCTCCTGTCTACACTGGGTGGAGGTGGAGGTGGGGTGGGGTCTCCTCCTATCTACACTGGGTGTAGGTGGAGGTGGGGTGGGGTCTCCTCCTGTCTACACTGGGTGGAGGTGGAGGTGGGGCGGGGTCTCCTCCTATCTACACTGGGTGTAGGTGGAGGTGGGGTTGGGTCTCCTCCTGTCTACACTGGGTGGAGGTGTAGGTGGGGTGGGGTCTCCTATCTACACTGGGTCCAGGTAGACATGGGGCAGGGTCTCCTTCTGTCTACACTGCGTCCAGCTGGAGGCGGAGCAGAGGCTCTCCCTCACCTGTGGTATCGTCCCCTACATCTCCCGGTCCACTTCCTGGTTCCATGGTTGCAGGATCATCCTTGTCCATCCTCCCTGCCACCTCCTTCAAGGTGGCTTCACAAGCCACAGACCCTTCACCTCTTCCTCTGCTACCCGAAGTGCGTTCACCCCAGAGTCACCGCTCACCACCCACCCATCCTTCCCCCAGGCCACTTCCCCGGGATTCCCAGGCTCCTCTGTGGCCGTGTCGCATACGCCTCCCTCCTGGTGCCCAGCCCCAGGGAGCTCTCACCGACCTTTCTGTGGACGGCCAGCTGGTACTGAAAGTCCAGGTACGACAGCTTCTGATAGGTCCTGGGCTGTTTCCACCGTACGAGGCAGTGTGTCGTGTTGCAACGTACAGTGACATTGCCGGGAGGGTTGAATCGTTCTGTAATGAGGGCGCAGGACACAACCCTGAACCTGAGAGGTCCTGTCTACACTGGGTCCAGGTGGAGGTGGGGCAGGGTCTCCTGTCTACACTGGGTCCAGGTGGAGGTGGAGCAGGGACACCTCTTTGACTACACTGTGTCCAGGTGGAGATGGGGCAGGGTCTCCTCCTGTCTACACTGGGTCCAGATGGATGTGGACTAGGGACACCTCTTTGTCTACACTGGGTCCAGGTGGACGTGGAGTAGGAACACCTCTTTGTCTATACACTGGGTCCAGGTGGATATGGAGTAGAGACACCTCTTTGTCTACACTGTGTCCAGGTGGAGGTGGGGCAGGGTCTCCTCCTGTCTACCCTGGGTCCAGGTAAACGTGGAGTAGGGACACCTCTTTGTCTACTCTGTGTAGGGAAAAGAAAGAGAGATCAGGGGGCTGGGCACGGTGGCTCATGCCTGTAATCCCAGCACTTTGGGAGGCCGAGGTGGGCGGATCACGAGGTCAGGAGATAGAGACCATCCTGGCTAACACAGTGATACCCCATCTCTAATAAAAATCCAAAAAAATTAGCTGGGCATGGTGGTGGGCGCCTGTAGTCCCAGCTACTCAGGAGGCTGAGGGAGGAGAATGGCGTGAACCCGGGAGGCGGAGCTTGCAGTGGGCCGAGATCGCGCCACTGCACTCCAGCCTGGGTGACAGAGCGAGACTCTCTCAGAAAAACAAACCAAAAAAAAAAAAAAAAAGAGCAAGCGATCAGACTGTTACTGTGTCTACGTAGAAAAGGAAGGTAAGAAACTCCATTTTGATCTGTATTTTGAACCATTGTTTTGCCTTGAGATGCTGTTAATCTGTAACTTTAGCCCCAACCTTGTGCTCACAGAAACGTGTATGGAATCAAGGTTTAAGGGATTTAGGGCTGTGCAGGATGTGCCTTGTTAACAATATGTTTGCAGACAGCGTGCTTGGTACAAGTCATCGCCATTCTCCATTCTCCATTAACCTGGGACACAATGCACTGCGGAAGGCCGCAGGGACCTCTGCCCAAGAAAGCCTGGGTATTGTCCAAGGTTTCCCCCAACTGAGACAGCCTGAGATATGGCCTCGTGGAAAGTGAAAGACCTGAGTGACCCCCAGCCCGACACCAATAAAGGTTCTGTGCTGAGGAGGATTAGTGAAAGAGGAAGTCCTCTCGCGGTTGAGATAAGAGGAAGGCCTCCGTCTCCTGCCTGCCCCGGGAATGGAATGTCTCGTGTAAAACTCGATCGGACATTCGTTCTATTCTGACAGGAGAAAACCGCCCTGTGGCTGGAGGCGAGATATGCTGGCGGCAATACTGCTCTGTTACTCTTTACTACACTGAGATGTTTGGGCGGAGAGAAACATAAACCTGGCCTGCGTGCACATCCAGGCATAGTAGCTTCCCTTGAACTTATTTGTGGCGCAGATTCCTTTGCTCACATGTTTTCCTACTGACCTTCTCCCCACTATCACCCTGTCCTCCTGCCGCATTCCTCTTGCTGAGATCGTGAAAATAGTCATCAATAAATACTGAGAGAACTCAGAGACTGGTGCCGGTGCCGGTCCTCCGTGTGCTGAGCGCTGGTCCCCTGGGCTCACTGTTCTTTCTCTATACTTTGTCTCTGTGTCTTATTTCTTCTCTCAGTCTCGTCCCACCTGACGAGAAATACTCACAGGTGTGGAGGGGCTGGCCCCCTTCACACTGGGTCCAGGTAGAGGTGGGGCAGGGTCTCCTCCTGTCTACACTGGGTCCAGGTAAATGTGGAGTAGGGACACCTCTTTGTCTACACTGGGTCCAGGTGGATGTGGAGTAGGGACACCTCTTTGTCTACACTGGGTCCAGGTGGAGGTGGTGCAGGGTCTCCTCCTGTCTACACTGGGTCCAAGTGGAGGTGGGGCAGCTACCATGTACAGGAGAGATACCCAGTGGGGCAGGGGGTCCAGGGTGGGAGGTGGGGATGGGCTCAGTGGGCAGGAGTCACACTTCTGTGAGAGTCCTGAGCCTGAAGAGGCTGGGAACGTCCAACGGGATGAAGGAGTCCACGGGCTTGGGAAGAGGACAGTGTGTGGGCATATGGGGCTGGCTCCAAGAGGCCAGCCAGGAGTGGGGCACTGGGACACGAAGAGATGTTGGTGAGGAAGAAATGAACAAAAAGAGGAAGGAAGGAGGAAAGGAGTGAAGGTGAAGGAAGGAGAGGAAGAAGGAAGGAAGAAGGGAGGGAGAGAGGGAGGGAAGGAAGGAGGGAGGGAAGAAGGAAGGAAGGAAGGAGGGAAGGAAGGAAGGGAGGGAGAGAGGGAGGGAAGAAAGGGAGGGAAGGAAGGGAGGGAAGGAAGGAAGGAAAGAAAGAAGGGAAGAAAGAAGAAAGGAAGGAAGGAAGGAAAGAAGGAAGGAGAGAAAGAGGGAGGTCAGTTACGTTGGCTGACACCTGTAATCCCAGCACTTTGGGATACTGAGGCCAGCCCGGCCAAGACGGTGAAACACCGTCTCTACTAAAAATACAAAAATTAGCTGGGCATGGCGGTGGGCACCTGTAATCCAAGCTACTAGGATGAGACAGGAGAATCGCTTGAACCTGGGAGGCAGAGGTTGCAGTGAGCTGAGATTGCACCACTGCATTCCAGCCTGGGCAACAGAGTGAGACTGTATCTTAAAAAAATGAAAGTTAAATCAGCTCAGTTCTAATTTGTTACAGCACCAAAATTACACAAATTTTTGTTTGTTTTTGAGACAGAGTCTTGCTCTGTCACTCAAGCTGGAGTGCAGTGGCACAATCTCACCTCACTGCAACATCCACCTCCTAGGTTCGAGTGATTCTCCTCAGCCTCCCGAGTAGCTGGGACTACAGGCACGTGCCACCATGCCTGGCTAATTTTTGTATTTTTAGTAGAGATGGGGTTTCTCCATGTTGGTCAGGCTGGTCTCGAACACCCGATCTCAGGTGATTGGCCTGCCTCGGCCTCCCAAAGTGCTGGAATTACAGGTGTGAGCCACCACACCTGGCCTCAGTTACACAGATTTTAAGGCAAATTCCATTTCACCTATAAACAATAGGAAAATCATATGTGTTATTCTCACCTATTTTCTTTGTGTCCAAAAGTGAATCGAAGAATTGGATGCCAATTTCTCGGCTAGTTCCGTTAACCAGAAAGTAATTGCGAGACGTTAATCCTGACAGGTTATCCAGGTGACATCCCACATGGGTTCCCGAGTCTTGTATGTAATAAGGACACCGGATCTCCCTCTTTCTCCTGAAAGATTAGAAAGTGTTCAGAGAGCAATCAGGAAAACAAAACAAAACACAAAAACACAAAACAAAACAAAAACAAACACAAAACAAAAAAAACAAACACAAAACAAAAAAACAAAACAAAACAAAAACAAAAAACACAAAACAAAAACACAAAACAAAACACAAAACAAAACACAAAACAAAAACACAAAACAAAACAAAAACAAAAAACACAAAACAAAAACACAAAACAAAAAAACACAAAACAAAAACACCAAAACATGAAACAAAAAAACACAAAAACACAAACCAAAACAAACACAAAACAAAAACAAAAGTAAAAACACAAACACAAAACAAAAACAAACACAAAACACAAAAACATAAAACAAAACCACAAAAACACAAAACAACAAAAACATGAAACAAAAAAAACAAAAATACAAAAGGAAAACACAAAAACACAAAACAAAACAAAAACAGAAAAACACAAAACAAAACGACACAAAACAAAACAAACAAAAAAACAGGCCCAGTGCGGTGGCTCACGCCTATAATCCCAGCACTTTGGGAGGCCAAGGCGGGCGGATCACTTGAGGTCAGGAGTTTGAGACCAGCCTGGCCAGCATGGTGAAACCCCGTCTCTACTAAAAATACAAAAATTAGATGGGTGTGATGGAGTGCACCTGTAGTCCCAGCTACTCGGGAGGCTGAGGCAGGAGAATCGCTTGAACCCGGGAGGGAGGCACAGGTTGCAGGGAGCTGAGATCACATCACTACACTCCAGCCTGGGTGACAGAGCAAGACTCTGTCTCTAAATAAATATATGGAGCCTGGTGTGGTGGCTCATGCCTGTAATTCCAGCACTTTGGGAGGCCAAGGCACGCTGATCACTTCAGGTCAGGAGTTTGAGACCAACCTGGGCAACATGACAAAACCCTGTCTCTACTAAAAATACAAAATTTAGCTGGATGTGGTGGCGGGTGCCTGTAATCCCAGCTACCTGGGAAGCTGAGGCAGGAAAATTGCTTGAACCCAGAAGTTTGAGGTTGCAGTGAGCCGAGATGGTGCCATTGCACTCCAGCCTGGGCAACAGAGCAAGACCATGTCTTAAGAAAAAAAAAAAACCAGCGTGATTTTTCTCCCATCCCTGCATTCCTCATAATTCTTCACATGAGGTGAACACTTACTTTGAGTTTTGTATGTACAAAAAATACTGGACGTCACGGGGGGCCGTCGGACCCCTCGCCCAGGTGCAGTTCAGGAAATCCACATTGTAGATGAAACAGGAGAAATTCTGAGCCGCGGTACCCTCCCTTCCTGGGAAGAGGCAGAAACAAAACAATTTTCACTCTGAAGTTCAACGGGATGTACTTTGATGCTGGTAGGATGGTGGGGGGTAGTGCTGTAAACGGATCCCTGAGCTGTCTTGCTTACCTGAGTTTGGATAAAGCAGTTTTTGCTGAAATCCTCTTTGACTGGTATTCACGTGAACCTCAAATGTGACTCCTTCATGTATACAATTTCACGAAATGTGCACGAACATTCGTTGTTACTGAGCTGAAGAGTTGCAACCAGACAGAGCCGATTAGGAAACAACCGTCTGTCTCCTACACTCTTCAGGCTGGAGGGCATTGGCGCGATCTCGGCTCACTGCAACCTCCGCCTCCCAGGTTCAAGTGATTCTCCTGCCTCAGCCTCCCGAGTAGCTTGGATTACAGACACCTGCCACCACACCCAGCTAATTTGTGTATTTGTAGTAGAGACAGGGTTTCACCATGTTGGCCAGGCTGGTCTCAAACTCCTGACCTCAGGTGAGCCACCCGCCTCGCCCTCCCAAAGTTCTGGGATTACAGGCATGAGCCACCACGCCCGGCCATGGTATTGGTTTTTACCTGGATTTGGCGACACACGGCTGCCTCCCTTTGTGAAATCATCTCCCTACGCTTCCTCTGAGGACTCTGAGTGGATACGCCAAATACCAGCTTGCAGGTGAAAACTCAATCTGATACTCTAGCAGTGCTGAAAGTATCAGACTAGAGGCCACGTGCAGTGGCTCACACCTGTAATCCCAGCACTTTGGGAGGCCAAGGCGGGTGGATCACTTGAGGTCTGGAGTTTGAGACCAGCCCGGCCTACATGGTGAAACCCTGTCTCTACTAAAAATACAAAAATTAGCCAGGTGTGGTGGTAGGCACCTGTAATCCCAGCTACTCGGGAGGCTGAGGCAGGAGAATCTCTTGAACCCAGGAGGCACAGGTTGCAGTGAGCTGAGATCGTGCCCATGCACTCCAGCCTGGGTGACAGAGTGAGACTCCATCCCCCCAAAAAGGGTTGGACACAGTGGCTCACACCTGTAATGCCAGCACTTTGGGAGGCCGAGGCTGGCGGATCACTTGAGGTCAGGAGTTTGAGACCAGCCTGGCCAACATGGTGAAACCCCGTCTCTACTAAAAATACAAAAATTAGCCAGGTGTGGTGGCGGGCACCTGTAATCCCAGCTACTCGGGAGGCTGAGGCAGGACATCTCTTGAACCCGGGAGCCAGAGGTTGCAGTGAGCTGAGATCACGCCACTGCACTCCAGCCTGGGCAACAGACGAGACTCCATCCCAAAAAATAAAGGTCGGCTCACACCTGTAATGCCAGCACTTTGGGAGGCCAATGGGGGGCGGGGGCAGATCACGAGGTCAGGAGTTCAAGACCAGCCTGACCAACATGGTGAAACCCCGTCTCTACTAAAAATACAAAAAGTAGCCGTGCATGGTGGCAGGCGCCTGTAATCCCAGTTACTCGGGAGGCTGAGGCAGGAGACTCGCTTGAACCTGGGAGGTGGAGGTTGCAGTGAGCCAAGATCACACCAGTGCATTCCAGCCTGGGGAACAAGAGCGAAACTCCATCTCAAAACAAAAAAAAATGTATGTCATCTGGGGTAACATAGCAAGACCACCTATCCATCTGTGTAACATCTATCTATAGAATTGATTATCAATCTCCCAATCATCTATTATCACCTATCAATCAATAAATCACCTATCACCTATCTATCGATCATCTATATTTCTCTCTTCCTCTCCCTCCTCTTCTGTTCTCTCTTTCTCTGTGTTTCTCCCTCCTTCCCTCCCCTCTCCCCGCTCTTCTGTCTCTGTCTCCTGTGTTCCAAAAACCCTGACCTTAATCCCTTGGGGGACCAGGATGGTGACACAGTGACAAAGTCACTGACACTTTAGTTTTCTCCGTCCTTCTTCCACCACAGACCCAGGTACACATCCAACTGCATTTGCCAGGATTTCTGTTATCTTGGGGTAAAATACGCTCTTGGGCTAAAATACAGTAAAATAGGCTCTGCCTCAGGGAATCAGTCTCCGGTACACATTGCAGACATGAGCCAACAGCACTTTCCCAGTCCCCCTGAGATTGTGGCTCCGACATTTCTCCAAATACCACACTTGTGTTGTTTGTGTCCGTGACCCTCTCGCTTTTATTTAATTTGATTTATTATTATTATTTTTTGAGACAGAGTTTTGCTCTTGTTGCCCAGGCTGGAGTGCAATGGCGCCATCTCGGCTCACCACAACCTCCGCCTCCCGAGTTCGAGTAATTCTCCTGCCTCAGCCTCCTGAGTAGCTGGGATTACAGGCATGCACCAGCACGCGCGGCTAATTTTGTATTTGTAGTAGAGACGGGGTTTCACCATGTTGGTCAGGCTGGTCTCGAACTCCTGACCTCAGGTGATCCACCCGCCTCCGCCTCCCAAAGTGCCAGGATTACAGGCATGAGCCACCGTGCCTGGTTGACCCTGTTGCTTTTAACTCGGAAAGGGCTGTGTAAAGGACAGGGGTTGAGCATGGGAAATTCGTCTCACCCTGGGTTCCACGACTCTGTTCTTGTCAATTAAGAAACACCTGCTGAAGGTTGTATTTTCTTGGCAGTCCCAGCTTAAATTCATCGTCCTGGAGTCAAACCTCACATTGAGACTAGAGGCTGGTACTGCTGTTCGCAGATCTGCAAAGAGTGGGCACTGGATTCAGAATTTCCTCTTTTCCTTTTTTTTTTATTTTTTTTTTTTGAGATGGAGTCTGGCTCTGTTGCCCAGGCTGGAGTGCAATAGCGCGATCTTCGCTCACTGCAAGCTCTGCCACCCGGGTTCAAGTGATTCTCCTGCCTCAGCCTCCCGAGTAGCTGGGATTACAGGCGCCGACCACCACGCCCAGCTAATTTTTGTATTTTTAGTAGAGACGGGGTGTCACCATGTTGGTCAGGCTGGTCTCGAACTCCCGACCTCAGGTAATCCACCCACCTCGGTTTCCCAAACTGCTGGGATTACAGGCGTGAGCCACCGCGCCTGGCCGGCCCTGTTTTCTCTCCTCCCACCCGGCTCTGGGAGGTGAAGTTCAGGGCTGGAGCCTGCTGACTTTCCTCTCTCACCCACGTGGCCCCAGGACGTCCCACATCCTCAGGTATCTGTTCCTCCCTTGTGCATCTTCCTTCCTTTTCTCAGCCCCCTTGCTGTTTCTGAAAAAGGAGATTTCTACTGCGGAAATACTCAAACATCACCTGAAGACTGGGGGTGGTGGCTCACGCCTCTAATGCCAGCACCTTGGGAGGCTGAGGCAAAAAGCTGACTTGAGCCCAGTAGGTTGAGATCCGTCTGGGCAACATAGCAAGATCGCATCTCTTAAAAAAAACAATTTAAAAAATAAATTTAAATGAGGCAGGCGTGGTGGTGCACATCTGTAGTTCCAGCTTGCTCTTTCTCCACATAGAGATGTTTACTGCAGAAATCATCAAAAACCGGCCGGGCTCGGTGGCTCATGCCTGCAGTCCCAGCACTTTGGGAGGCTGAGGTGGGTGGATCACCTGAGGTCAGGAGTTCGAGACCAGCCTGGCCAACATGGTGAAACCCCATCTCTACTAAAAATACAAAAAAATTAGGTGGACATGGTGGTGGGTTCCTGTAATCCCAGCTACTCAGGGGGCTGAGGCAGGAGAATCGGTTGAACCTGGGAGGTGGAGGCTGCAGTGAGCCGAGATCGTGCCACTGCACTCCAGCCTGGGAGACAGAACAAGACTCCATCTCAAAAAAAAAAAAAAAAAAGAAAGAGAAATCAAAAACCAGTCTTGGCAACATAGCAAGATCCCATCTCTATAAAATTAAAAAAAAAATTTAAATTAGCTTGGTGTGGTGGTATATTTTTGTAGTCCCAGCTACTTGGGAGGCTGAAGTGGGAGGATACTTGATCCCAGAAAGTTGAGGCTGCAGTGAGCCGAGATCGCACCACTGCACTCCAGCCTGGGTGACAGAGCGAGATCCTGTCTCAAAAAAAAAAAAAAAAAAAAGAGAGAGAGACAGAGAAATAAAACCGCTTGAATGAGAACAGGAAAAGACTCTTTATCCAGAGTGATGTGGCTTTGAACACGCTTCCCAAATTATGGAACTTGGCAGTTTAAAATAAAGCCGAAGGAATTTGAGAAAATTGCAGAAACAGAAAGCTGTCTTTGTCTCTCTTCCCTGAACCAGGTCACAAACACCTGGAAATATTTTCCTGAAGCAGGCCCTGACACCCTCAGTCAAGAGGGTCCCTCCTGGAAATGCAAATCAAAACCACAATGAGTTATCATTCCACACCAGTCACAATGGCTATTATTAAGAAGTCAAAAAACAAGAGGCTGGGTGTGGTGACTCACACTTGTAATCCCAGCACTTTGGGAGGCCGAGGCGGGGGATCACCTGAGGCCAGGAGTTTGAGACCAGCCTGGCCAACATGACAAAACCCCATCTCTACTAAAAATACAAAAAATTAGCCGGGCCTGGTGGCAGGCACCTGTAATCCCAGCTATTCGGGAGGCTGAGGCAGGAGAATCGCTTGAACCCGGGGGGCTGAGTTTGCAGTGAGCTGAGATTGAGCCATTGCACTCCAGCCTGGGCAACAAGAGGGAGACTCTGAAAAAAAGAAAGAAAAAGAAAAAGAAAGAAAGAAAAAGAAAGAGAAAAAGAAAGAAAAGGAAGAGAAGAAAGAAAAGAAAGGAAGGAAGGAAGGAAGGAAGGAAGGAAGGAAGGAAGGAAAGAAAGAGAAACAAAGAAGAAGAAGAAAGAAAGAAAGAAAAAGGAAGGAAGGAAAGAAGGGAAGAAAGAAGGAAATAAAGAAAGAAAGGAGAAGAAACAAAGAAGAAAGAAAGAAAGAAAGAAAGAAAAGAAAGAAAGAAAGGAGGGAGGGAGGGAAGGAAGGAAAGAAAGAAACAATGGAAGGAAGAAAGAGAGAGGGAAGGAGGGAAGGAAGGAAGGAAGAAAGAAGGAAAGAAAGAAAAGAAGAAAGAAGGAAGGAAAGAAACAATGGAAGGAAGAAAGAGAGGGAAGGAGGGAAGGAAGAAAGAAAAAGAAGGAAGGAAGGAAGGAAAGAAAGAAAGAAAAAGAAGAAATGAATCAGGAGGGAGAGAAGGATGGAAGGAAGGAGAGAAGGAAGGATGGAAGGAGGGAGGGCAGGGAGAAGGAAGCAAGGGAGGGAAGAAGGGAGGGAGGAAAAAGGAAGGAAGCAGAAAAAGGAAGGAAGGAAGGAAGGAAGGAAGGAAGGAAGGAAGGAAGGAAGAAAGAAACACTTTGGCCCCATGCAGACATGGGTCCTCATCCTGGCCCCATCACTACCTGGATGGTCGTTGGGTTAAACCGTGGAGGTCTCTGAGCCTCTGTTTTCTCATCTGTAGAATGGGTGGATGGGAATTAACAGCAGAAAAGGAGGTGAGGACAAGAGGAGCTCTGAGCTTCTGGTGGGTTGGCTGGTGCTTACTGGGTCCCTCATAAATATTAGAGATGAAAGGCAGATGGACCCAGGTATCCAGATAGGTCTCCAGATGCAGGACATCTAAATAGGGGCGCAGGGAAGGTTCAGCCAGGTTTCCATACTTACCCGATTTCTCTGGGATCAGGAGGAATGCTGGGTGTGGCAACTCACAGAGCAGAAGGCTTGTCACCAGGAGAAGCATGGTGCTGGTCAGAGGGAAGGGAAGAGCTGCAGGAGAGAAAATGTCACACAGTGAGAAGGGTGCTTCTCCCAGGACATTCCTGGCAGGGGACCCAAGGGAGGTGATTTGGGGAAACAAACCCAGGATGGTGGTCAGCTGCTGACCTGGTCGAATGAGGGGTCGTGGCCAGCTGGGGAAGGTCTGCAGGGCCATTATTCTGCCTACCAGATGGGACTAGGCTGTGGACATCTCTGGGGCCATTATTCCATCTACCACATGGGAATTAGGCTGCGGACATCTCTGGGGCCATTATTCTGTCTCCCACATGGGATTAGGATGTGTACATCTTTGGCGTCTCAAGATGGTCAATCTAGAGTCAAGCTTCCATGGTTCATGGGTCATGGCTCAGCTGACCTTCACGAGGGAACCCATAGCTGACGCTAAAGGTGGGTTCTAACACATTTCAAGGAAATTGCAGTCACTTTTATTCATTTCTCATAGCTTTACTTTCTGTTAATAATTAGTGGATTTGGAGAAATAAAATAAGAAAGGATGGCTCAAGTTTTCATTTTCATAACTCGTTTTTTTTGTTTTGTTTTGCTCTTTTGTACTTTTTTTTTTTTCTTTTTTGAGACGGAGTCACGCTCTGTCACCCAGGCTGGAGTGCAGTGGCGCGATCTCGGCTCACTGCAACCTCCACCTCCCAGATTCACACCATTCTCGTGCCTCAGCTTCCCAAGTAGCTGGGACTACAGGCGCCCACCACCACACCCAGCTTTTTTTTTTTTTTGTATTTTTAGTAGAGACAGGGTTTCACCGTGTTAGCCAGGATGGTCTCTATCTCCTGACTTCGTGATCCATCTGCCTCAGCCTCCCAAAGTGCTGGGATTACAGGCATGAGCCACCGTGCCCGGCCCTGCTCTTTTATACTTTTTAAAAAATCTTGACTTTTGCAACAGCTATAAAAGGCAAGTGAGAAAAAAAAAAAGAAGAGGAAAAAAAAAAGGGTGAGTACAGAAAACGACGTGAATGAATTTTAAATACTTATGACTAAGGGAAAGAAGCCACTTTGAGATGGCTGCAGACTGAGTCATTCTAACACTTGGATACCGTGGAAAAGACAAAATCATGGAAACAGTAAAAAGATCCGGAGTTGGTAGGCGTTGCGCAGAGGGAGGGATGAATACACGGACCTCAGAGGATTTTTAGGGCAGTGAACTACTCTTAACACTCCTTTAGGCAAAAAAAGGAAGAAGAAGAGGAAGAAGCAGCAGGAGGAGGAGAAGGAGGAGGAGGAGGAGGAGAAGGAGGAAGAGGAGAAGGAGCAAGAGGAGGAGGAGGAGGAGAAGGAGGAAGAGGAGAAGGAGCAAGAGGAGGAAGAGGAGGAGAAGGAGGAGGAAGAGAAGGAGGAGGAGGAGAAGGAGGAGGAGAAGGAGGAGGAGGAGAAGGAGGAGGAGAAGGAGGAGGAGAAGAAGGAGGAGGAGGAGAAGGAGAAGAAGGAGGAGGAGAAGGAGAAGAAGGAGAAGGAGGAGGAGAAGGAGAAGAAGGAGGAGGAGAAGGAGGAGGAGGAGGAGAAGGAGAAGAAGGAGGAGGAGAAGGAGGAGAAGGAGGAGGAGAAGGAGGAGGAGAAGGAGGAGAAGGAGGAGGAGAAGGAGGAGGAGGAGGAGGAGAAGGAGGAGGAGGAGGAGAAGGGCAGGAAGAGGAGGAGGAGGAGAAGGAGGAGGAGGAGAAGGGGAGGAGGAGGAGGAGGGGACGAGGAGGAGGAGGAGGAGAAGGAGGAGGAGGAGAAGGAGGAGGAGGAGGAGAAGGGGGAGGAGGAGGAGGAGGGGGACGAGGAGGAGGAGGAGAAGGAGGAGGAGGAGAAGGAGGAGGAGGAGAAGGAGGAGGAGGAGAAGGAGGAGGAAGAGGAGAAGGAGAAGGAGGAGGAAGAGGAGAAGGGGAAGGAGGAGGAGAAGGGGGAGGAGGAGGAGAAGGAGGAGGAAGAGGAGAAGGGGAAGGAGGAGGAGAAGGAGGAGGAAGAGGAGAAGGGGAGGAGGAGGAGAAGGGGGAGGAGGAGGAGAAGGGGGAGGAGGAGGAGGAGGAGAAGGGGGAGGAGGAGGAGAAGGAGGAGAGAAGGAGCAGGAGGAGAAGGAGGAGAAGGAGGAGAAGGAGGAGGAAGAGGAGAAGGAGAAGGAGGAGGAAGAGGAGAAGGGGAAGGAGGAGGAGAAGGAGAAGGAGGAGGAGGAGAAGGGGGAGGAGAAGGAGGAGGAGAAAGAGGAGGAGGAGGAGAAGGGGAGGAGGAGGAGAAGGGGGAGGAGGAGGAGAAGGGGGAGGAGGAGGAGAAGGAGGAGGAGGAGGAGAAGGAGCAGGAGGAGGAGAAGGAGAAGGAGAGGAGGAGAAGGAGGAGGAGGAGAAGGAGAAGGAGAGGAGGAGAAGGAGGAGGAGGAGGAGAAGGGGGAGGAGGAGGAGGAGAAGGAGGAGAAGGAGGAGGAGGAGAAGGGGGAGGAGGAGGAGGAGAAGGAGGAGAAGGAGAAGGAGGAGGAGGAGAAGGAGGAGGAGAAAGAGGAGGAGGAGGAGAAGGGAGAGGAGGAGGAGAAGGAGCAGGAGGAGAAGAAGGAGGAGGAGAAGGGGGAGGAGGAGGAGAAGGGGAGGAGGAGAAGGAGGAGGAGGAGAAGGAGCAGGAGGAGCAGGAGGAGAAGGAGGAGGAGGAGGAGGAGGAGAAGGAGGAGGAGGAGGAGGAGGAGAAGGAGGAGGAGGAGGAGGAGGAGAAGGAGGAGGAGGAGGAGAAGGAGCAGGAGGATAAGGGGGAGGAGGAGGAGAAGGAGGAGAAGGGGAAGGAGCAGGAGGAGAAGGAGGAGGAGGAGAAGGAGGACGAGGAGGAGGAGGAAAAGAAGCTACTCTGTATGATTCTACAAATGGTGGATCCATGTCAATATACTTTTATCCAAGCCCATAAGGAAGAAGAAGAAAAAGGAGGAGGAAGAAGAAAGTAGAAGGGGAAGGAGAAGAAAAAGAAAGAAGAGAAGAAGAAGGAGGAGGAGGAATAGGAGAAGGAGGAAGAGGAGGAGGAGGAAGAAGAGGAGGAGGAGAGGAGGAGGAGGAAGAGGAGGAGGAGGAAGAGGAGGAGGAGGGGGGGAGAAGGAGGAGGAAGAGGAGGAGGAGGGGGGAGAAGGAGGAGGAAGAGGAGGAGGGGGGGGAGAAGGAGGAGGAAGAGGAGAAGGAGGAGGAGCAGCTACAAACTCAACCAATTGGCAGCCAGAAAATGTTTAAATTCATTTATAGCCTGGAAGCCTCCATTTTGAGTTGTCCCGCCTTTATGAACCAAATTAATGTATTTAATTTTTTTTTTTTGAGACGGAGTCTCGCTCTGTCGCCCAGGCTGGGGTGCAGTGGTGCAATCTTGGCTCCCTGCAACCTCCGCCTCCTGGGTTCAAGCGATTCTCCTGCTCCAGCCTCCCGAGTAGCTGGGACTACAGGCGCCCGCCATTATGCCAGGCTAATTTTGCATTTTTAGTAGAGATGCTGTTTTGCCATGTTGGCCAGGCTAGGCTCGAACTCCTGACCTCAGGTGATCTGCCCGCCTCAGCTTCTCAAAGTGCTGGGATTACAGGCGTGAGCCACTGCACCCAGCCTTTGTGGAATGTTTAGTTCAAGCGTCTGCACCTGGTGGGAACCATCTGGCCACCCTGAGATTCCTGCTCCAAACTTCCTCTCTGAAAGATTGCGTCTCTTGGCCGGGCGCAGTGGCTCATGCCTGTAATTGCAGCACTTTGGGAGGCCAAAGCAGGCGGATCGCCTGAGGTCAGGAGTTCAGGACCAGCTTGGCTAATACGGTGAAACCCCGTCTCTACTAAAAATACAAATATTAGCCAGGTGGGGCGGTGGGCGCCTGTAATCCCGGCTACCCGGGATGCTGAGGCAGGAGAATCGCTGGAACCCAGGAGGCGAGAGGTTGCAGTGAGCCAAGATCGCACCACTGCCCTCCAGCCTGGGTGACAAAGCAAGATTGCAACTCAAAAAAAAAAAAAAAAAGAAAGAAAGAAAACGATTGTGTCTCTCAGAACATTCCTCTGCCAAGAGGAACCTCGCTGGCTAAGGGGAAGTAAAAGCATGTAGGCCACACCTGTTTCTTCTTCTCCTGCCCCCGCCCCCCCGCTCATCTATAGCCCACATGACATAGGGATGTGGCCGCTTACCCCACTGGATTGCGGCACCCCGCTTCTTGGAGCCTGCTTCTGGGTCTTGCAGGTGTTTCTGGGCACTGGACAGACTCTCCTGTGGCACCCTAGAGATGCACGTTCTGTCTGGGTGGGCCTGACCTTGAGATTCAGATACAACAGATACAACTCCCCAGGTGGTGGTAACAGGTGTAGAAGTCCTGTTCTATGAGACTGGCCCCCTCTGCTGAGTCACTAAATGTTTCGAATATTTGTGTACTTCTCTTGCACTACTTATTATTATTATTTTTAATTATTATTATTATTTTGGAGATGGTCTTGCTCTGTCGCCCAGGCTGGAGTGCAATGGCACGATCTCAACTCACTGCAACCTCCACCTCCCGGGTTCAAGTGATCCTCCTGCGTCAGCCTCCCAAGTAGCTGAGATTACAGGCGTGCACCACCACACCTGGCTAATTTTTGTATTTTTAGTAGAGACGGGGTTTCTCCATGTTGGTCAGGATGGTGTCGATCTCCTGACCTGGTGATCCACCTGCCTCGGCCTCCCAAAGGGCTGGGATTGCAGGCATGACCCACCACACCTGTCTGCTACTGTGTAACCTTTCTAGGAGGCCAGGATATGCCTCCCCAGATAAGACTGTGGGAAATCAGTATATGCCACTCCAAAATACATTTCACCCCAAAATATAATTATTTGACATATTTTGAAATGGTCCTGCAAAACTGTCTCTTGGCTGGGTGCAGAGGCTCACGCCTGTAATCCCAGCACTTTGAGAAGCTCAGGTGGGTGGATCACTTGAGGACAGGAGTTCAAGATCAGCCTGGACAATATGGTGAAACCCCGTCTCTACTAAAAATACAAAAACTAGCTGGGTGTGATGGTGGGCGCCTGTACTCCCAGCTACTCGGGAGGCTGAGGCAGGAGAATCACTGGAACCCAGGAGGCAGAGGTTGCCATGAGCCAAGATCATGCCACTGCACTGCAGCCCAGGCAACAGAGCAAGACTCTGTCTCCAAAAATTAAAAATAAATAAGTAAATAAATAAATAAATAAACATAAAACCAAGCTGCTGGCTGGGTGAGGTGGCTCACAGCTGTAATCCCAGTACTTTTGGAGGCTGAGGCAGGCAGATCATGTGAGGTCAGGAGTTCGAGAGCAGCCTGGCCAACATGGTGAAACCCTGTGTCTACTGAAAAACAAAAACAAACAAACAAAATTTAGCCAGGCATGGTGGCGTACCTCTGTAATGCCAGCTACTTGGGAGGCTGAGGCAGGAGAATTGCTTCAACTCTGGAGGCAGAGGTTGCAGTGAGCTGAGATCGCTCCACTGCACTCCAGCCTGGGCGACAGAGTGAGACTCTGTCTCAAAAAATAAAACAAATAAAATAAAATAGCCGGACACGGTGTCTCACGCCTGTAATCCCAGCACTTTGGGAGGCCGAGGTGAGCAGATCACGTGAGGTCACGAGTTTGAGACCAGCCTGGCCAACATGGTGAAACCCCGTCTCTACTAAAAATACAAAAAAATTAGCCGGGCATGGTGGCGGGCGCCTGTAGTCCCAGCTACTCGGGAGGCTGAGGCAGGAGAATGGCGTGAACCCGGGAGGCGGAGCTTGCAGTGAGCCGAGATCGCACCACTGCACTCCAGCCTGGGCGACAGAGCGAGACTCCGTCTCAAAAAAAAAAAAAAAAAAAAAAAATACAAAAATTAGCTGGGCATGATGGCGGGCGCCTGTAGTCCCAGCTACTCGGGAGGCTGAGGCAGGAGAATCGCTTGAATCCGGGAGACAGAGGTTGCAGTGAGCTGAGATTGCACCACTGCACTCCAGCGTAACAGACTGAGTGAGGCTTCATCTCAAAATAAATAAATAAATAAATAAATAAAATAAAGTAAAATAAGTAGACAAAAAAATAAACAAACAAAAACATATAAAACCAAGCTGCCGCTCAACCAGCTTGGATACGTGTTCTCAGGATCTCTTTAGACTATTTCCCCTGGGCCTTGCTCACTCATATTTGGCTCAGGATAAACCTCTTTAAATATTTTGCAGTGTTGGCTGCTTTTTGTTTGTTTGTTTGTTTGTTTTTGAGACGGACTGTCACTCTGTCGCCCAGGCTGGAGTGCAGTGGCGCGATCTTGGCCCACTGCAACCTCCGCCTCCTGGGTTCAAGCGATTCTCCTGCCTCGGCCTCCTGAGTAGCTGAGACTAGAGGCACCCACCACTACACCCAGCTAATTTTTGTATTTTTAGCAAAGAGGGGTTTCACCATGTTGGCCAGGCTGGTCTCGAAGTCCTGACCTCATGATCCCCCCGCTTCAGCCTACCACAGTGCTGGGATTACAGGCGTGAGCCACCGTGCCCGGCCGGCTCTTTTTTTTGACAGGTTCATGCGTCTCTTCTGCCTGGAGACCCTTCAGGAGGATGTACCTTGTCACACTGCTTCAGAAGGATGTGTGCACTGTCTCAGAGGGAACGTGACATGTTAAATTTGTCATAGGTCAGACAGTTCGTCGTTCAGAGTCTTCTGCCCTGAGTTCTCACTTCTATCTTGGTTCATCATTACGGAGCAAAACGTTTCAGTTCTTTAGACTTCACTTAAAAAAAAAATCCCCAACCACATTACCGACAGGCCGAAGGAAGTACGTACAGGGTTCTATGCAAGCATCGCCGCTTCTCAGATCTGCTGTCTCCACGGATTTTCCTGCTGTAAACTGTGAAAGGTAAATAAATCTCAGGACCCCAAAATCACGAGGGCAAGGGAAAGGTCATAGTGGAGACTGTCTCAGGCAATCCCGCCTCCCATTTTATTCGTAAATAAGGTACTACAAAGATTTTAAAAATTACATACCGGGGCCGGGCGCGGTAGCTCACACCTATAATCCCAGCACTTTGGGAGGCCGAGGCTGGTGGATCACTTGAAGCCAGGAGTTTGAGAGCAGCCTGGCCAACGTGGAGAAACCCTTTCTCTGCTAAAAATACAAAAATTAGCTGGGCATGGTAGTGCGTGCCTGTAATCCCAGCTACTCAGGAGGCTGAGGAAGTAGAATTGCTTGAACCCGGGAGGCGGAGGTTGCAGTGAGCTGAGATCGTGCCATTGCACTCCAGCCTGGGTGACAGAGAGAGACTCCATCTCGAAAAACAAAACAAAACAAAACAAAACAAAAAGAACTACATATCTCCCTCGCAATTTGGCCACAAGGAAATCCTCGGAGACAAAGGACAAACAGAATTCAAAGTCTGATTGTTTCCTCTCCCCTATCTTTTTTTTTTTTTTTTTTTTTTTTTTTAACAGTTTTGCTCTGTTGCCCAGGCTGAAGTGCAGTGGCGTGATCTCGGCTCACTGCAACCTCTGCCTGCGAGATTCAAGCGATTCTCCTGCCTCAACCTCCTGAGTAGCTGGGATTACAGGCACCCACCACCACACCACACCTGACTAATTTTTGTATTTTCAGTAGAGACGGGGGTTCCACCATGTTGGCCAGGCTGGTCTCGAACTCCTGACCTCAGGTGATCCACCCAACTCGGACTCCCGAAGAGCTGGAATTACAGGGATGAGCCACCGCGCCTGGCTCCTCTGCCCTATTGTTCATGTAAAAATGCAGATTTAGGTCCAGGTGCAGTGGCTCATGCCTGTAATCCCAGCACTTTGGGAGGCCGAGACGGGCAGATCACGAGGTCAGGAGATAGAGACCATCCTGGCTAACACGGTGAAACCCCGTCTGTACTAAAAATACAAAAAAATTAGCCAGGCATGGTGGTGGGCGCCTGTAGTCCCAGCTACTCGGGAGGCTGAGACAGGAGAACAGCTTGAACCCGGGAGGCGGAGGTTGCAGTGAGCCGAGATCGCGCCACTGAACTCCAGCCTGGGCGACACAGCGAGACTCTGTCTCAAAAAAAAAAAAAAAAAATGCAGATTTACTGAGCCAGACTAAACTGTGTATTCTGTGGAAGACTGATCAAGGACTCAAATGAAACCTTTTGTCACTTAAGGACTTACCGGACATCATCAATGCATATCTTACACGTATTGATTGATGTCTCATATCTCCCTAAAATGTATAAAAGCAGTGGACGCGGTGGCTCATGCCTGTCATCCCAGCACTTTGGGAGGCCAAGGCAGGTGGATCACTTCAGGCCAGGAGTTCGAAAACAGCCTGGCCAACATGATGAAACCCTGTCTCAACTGAAAATACAAAAATTAGCCGGGTGCGGTGGCAGGTGCCTGTAATCTCAGCTACTCGGGAGGTTGAGGCAGGAGAATCGCTTGAATCTGGGTGACAGAAGTTGCAGTGAGCCGAGATCGCACCACTGCACTCCAGCTTTGGCTACAGAACGAGATCCTGTCTCAAAAAAAAAAAAAAAAAAAAAAAATACAAAAATGAGCTGCGTGTGGTGGTCCATGCCTGTAATCCCAGCTGCTGAGGAAGCTGAGGCAGGAGAATCGCTTGAACTCGGGAGGTGGAGGTTGCAGTGAGAGTGAGCCGAGATCGCACCACTGCACTCCAGCCTGGGCGACAGAGCAAGACTGGATCTCAAAAAAAAAAAAAAAAGGCTGGGCGCAGTGGCTCACGCCCGTCATCCCAGCACTTTGGGAGGCTGAGGCAGATGGATCACTTGAGGCCAGGAGTTCGAGACCAGCCTGGCCAACATGGTGAAAGCCTGTCTCTACTAAAAATACAAAAACTAGCTGGGCGTGGTGGCGAGCACCTGTAATCCCAGCTACTCAGGAGGCTGAGGCAGGAGAATCGCTTGAACCCGGGAGGTGGAGGTTGCAGTGACAGTGAGCTGAGATTGCACCATTGCACTCCAGCCTGGGCGACAGGACAAGACTGGATTTCCAAAAAAAAAAAAAAAAAAGGCCGGGTGCAGTGGCTCACGCCTGTCATCCCAGCACTTTGGGAGGCTGAGGCAGGTGAATCACTTTAGGCCAGGAGTTCGAGACCAGCCTGGCCAACATGGTGAAACCCTGTCTCTACTAAAAATACAAAAATTAGCTGGGCGTGGTGGTGGGCACCTGTAATCCCAGCTACTCAGGAGGCTGAGGCAGGAGAATCGCTTGAACCCAGGAGGCGGAGGTTGCAGTGAGAGTGAGCCGAGATCGCACCATTGCACTGCAGCCTGGGCGACAGAGCAAGACTGGATCCGCTCCCAAAAGAAAAAAAAAAATGTATGAAAGCAAATTGTGCCCTGTGTATCCAGAGCACCTGTCATCGCGACTTCCTGAGGCTCTGTCATGGGCACGCGTCCGTAACCTCGGCAAAATGAACTTTCTAAATGGACTGAGACCTGTCTCAGATACGTCCTTTTTCGTTTACAGGACGTTTTGCAGTCATGGAAAATTATGCAATATCTTTGCGTTTTGTATGTACCGCTTATACTTTTTTCTCTTCTTCTTTTTTGTGTTTACAGAATGAGTTTTCTTTCCCCTTTCTGGAAATGTTCGGCTGATCCTAAAATAGAGGCTGCCAAGCTTCCTTCTCAGATTCAAAGCAAGAATGATGGAGAGTGAGGGAAATCATGATCTTTTACTCCAACACAGGGCTCCGTGGTAGAACGAGGATTTTAAATGAAAAACCCTTTCATGCCGGGCGCGGTGACTCACGCCTGTCATCCCAGCACTTTGGGAGGCCGAGGCGGGTGGATCACGAGGTCAGGATATCCAGACTATCCTGGCTAACACAGTGAAACCCCGTCTCTACTAAAAAAAAATACAAAAAAAAAAAAAATTAGCTGGGCGTGGTGGCTGGCGGGCGCCTGTAGTCCCAGCTACTTGGGAGACTGAGGCAGGAGAATCACTTGAACCTGGGAAGCGGAGGTTGCAGTGAGCAGAGATGGTGCCACTGCACTCCAGCCTGGAGACAGAGCAAGACTCCGTCTCAAAAAAAAAACAACAAACAAACAAAGAAAAAAACTCTTTGATGTCAACAAGCTCTAGAAGAGGTTTCCTCCTACCTCCGTAAAAATAGGACGGAGCTTCCAAGGAGAGCAATTGTTCTTTTTTTTTTCCCCTGTCATCTCATTATCTGTTGCAGACAAAAAAGACCAAGATCTTTTTTGTTGTTGTTGTTTTGTTTTGTTTTGTTTTGAGACAGAGTCTTTCTCTGTCGCCCAGGCTGGAGTGCAGTGGCGCGATCTCGGCTCACTGCAACCTCCACCTCCCGGGTTCAAGAGATTCTCCTGCCCAAAGTGGTGGGAATAGAGACGTGAGCCGAGGTGCCCCGCCTACCAAGTTCTTACCTCACCTGAACAGACCGTTTTACAAGTAAAAAGCATGTCTCCAAGAATCGAGTATGTTAAGTTCTCCAAACAGAACTATTTACATGTTAATCTCTGTTCCAATTCAATTAGCGTAGATGAAAAGAGTTGGACTCTGTAAAATATATATATGTGTGTGTGTATATATATATGTGTATGTATATATATGTATATATATGTGTGTGTGTATATATATATATATATATATTTTTTTTTTTTTTTTTGAGACGGAGTCTTGCTCTGTCACCAAGGCTGGAGTGCAGTGGCATGATCTCGGCTCACTGCAACCTCTGCCTCCCGGGTTCAAGCAATTCTCCTGCCTCAGCCTCCCGAGTAGCTGGGATTACAGGCACCTGCCACCACGCCTGGCTAATTTTGTATTTTCAGTAGAGACAGGGTTTCTTTATATTGGTCAGGCTGGTCTCGAACTCATGACCTCAGGTGATCCACCCACCTCGGCCTCCCAAACTGCTGGGATTACAGGCGTGAGCCACCACGCCAGGCTGACAAATGTTTTCTATTCAGATCTTAGTTAATCTCTTAAGGATTGGGAGGGTCTGGAAGAAAAAGATCCAGCTATGTCCAGCTATGTTAATACGGATTCTTTTTTTTTTTTTTTTTGAGACATAGATTCGCTCTGACAAGATGGCGTGATCTCAGCTCACTGCAACCTCTGCTTCCTGGGTTCAAGCGATTCTCCTGCCTCAGCCTCCCGAGTAGCTGGGATTACAGGCACGTGCCACCACGCCCAGCTAATTTTTTTTTTTGTATTTTTTTGTTTGTTTGTTTGTTTTCACTAGAGACGGGTTTTCGCCATGTTGGCCAGGCTGGTCTCGAACTCCTGACCTCAGGTAGTCCGCTAGCCTCGGTCTGCTGGGATTACAGGCATGAGCCACCACCCCCAGCGGAAATTCTTTACAGATGCAAATTTTCTCCAACAAAGGACAGCTTTGGGGGGTCATTCCAAAATATGACAAAGAAGGCTGGGAGTGGTGGCTCATGCCTGTAATCCCAGCATTTTGGGAGGTTGAGGCAGGTGAATCACCTGAGGTCAGGAGTGCGAGACCAGCCTGGCCATCACGGTGAAACCCCATCTCTACTAAAAAAAAAAAATACAATTAGCTGGGCACGATGGCTCATGCATATTATCCCAGCTATTTGGAAGGCTAAGGAGGCAGGAGAATCGCTTGAATCCAGAAGACAGAGGTTGCAGGGAGCCAAGATTGCACCACTGCACTCCAGCCTTGGAAACAGAATGAGACCGTCTCAAAAGAAAAAGAAAAATACAGCTAAGAAACATGTTTAGGGGCAAAATATGTTGCTTTTTTCTCTTTGTCTTGTAATGTTTGCCAGAGTCAGGTTGGAAAGTAAGTCACGATATATAGGGTTAAATAAATCCCATTTGATGAGAATTTATGGTTT
The DNA here is from genome assembly GCF_006542625.1 of Nomascus leucogenys. Taxonomy (NCBI): domain Eukaryota; kingdom Metazoa; phylum Chordata; class Mammalia; order Primates; family Hylobatidae; genus Nomascus; species Nomascus leucogenys. The sequence goes on from NW_022097921.1 coordinate 99,526, forward strand.
GTAGGGCTTTCCTTCCCAGACCTCTTAGACAGGAATTTGGGCAAGATAAAAAAAAGTCAGAGGCCCGGTGTGGTGGCTCGCACCTATAATCCCAGCACTTTGGGAGGCTGAGGTGTGTGGATCACTTGATGTCAGGAGTTCGAGACCAGCCTGGCCAACATGGTGAAACGTCTCTACTAAAAATACAAAACAGTCAGGCAGTAGTGGTACGTGCCTGTAATCTCAGCTACTCGGGAGGCTGAGGCAGCAGAATTGCTTGACCTTGGGAGGTGGAGGCTGTGGTGAGCTGAGATTGAGCCACTGCACTCCAGTCTGGGTGACAGAGTGAGACTCCATCTGAAAAAAAAAAAAAAAAAAGAAAGAAAAAAAAAGAAAAAGAAGAAGAAGCCAGGCGCAGTGGCTCATACGTATAATCCCAGCACTTTGGGAGGCCGAGGCGGGTGGATCACGAGGTCAGGAGTTCGAGACCAGTCTGGCCAACATGGTGAAAGCCCCGTCTCTACTAAAAATACAAAGAAAATTCGCCGGGCGTGGTGGCAGGTGCCTGTAGTCCCAGCTACTCAGGAGGCTGAGGCAGGAGAACCGCTTGAACCCAGGAGGTGGAGGTGGCAGTGAGCCGAGATCGCGCCACTGTGCTCCAGCCTGGGCGACAGAGTGAGATGCCGTCTCAAAAAAGAAAAAAAAAGAAAAAAGAAAAAAATCAGAGTTCAGTCCTCAGTAGAAATTATATATTGCTCCTCAATAGAATTCCTTTTTCCCCCAACCGTATAACCTTGTTTTTTTTTTGTACCAGGGCCCAATCCCCTATCCTTTCTGTAGCCTCAACGTGGTGTACAAGCTTCTGAACCTCATTGTGGGGTGGAGTCCTCATTCTGAAGAATCTTGTGTATACACATTATATAAATGTGTAAATCTGGTGGGTGCAGTGGTTCACGCTTGTAATCCTAGCACATTGGGAGGCCGAGGCAGGCAGATCACCTGAGGTCAGGTGTTTGAGACCAGCCTGACCAGTATGGAACAACCCTGTCTCTACTAAAAATACAAAAATTAGCCAGGCACGGTAGCGCATGCCTGTAATCCCAGCTACTGGAGAGGCTGAGGCAGGAGAATCAGTTGAACTTGGAAGGTGGAGGTTGCAGTGAGCCGAGATCGCGCCATTGCACTCCAGCCTGGGTGACAGAGGGAGACTCCGTCTCAAAAAAAAAAAAAAAAGAAAACAAAACAAAACAAAAGTGTATGTCTTTTCTCTTATTAATCAATCTGCCTCATGTCTGTCATTTACAGCAAACCTATAGGGGACCAAGAGCTTTCAGCCCGCAAGAAGAGCTTCTTGAGTTTAAACCAAAAATTTAAAGAGTGAAATCTGGCCGGGCGCGGTCGTTCATGCCTGTAATCCCAGCCCTTTGGGAGGCCAAGGAGAGTTGGATCATTTGAAGTCAGGAGTTCGAGACCAGCCTGGCCAACATGGTGAAACACCATCTCTACTGAAAATACAAAACTTAGCCGGGTGTGGTGGTGGGCACCTGTACTCCCAGCTACTCAGGAGGCTGAGGCAGGAGAATCACTTGAACCCGGGAGGCGGAGGTTGCAGTGAGCCGAGATGGCATCACTGCACTCCAGCCTGGGTGACAGCGTGAGACTCTGTCTCAACAAAAAGAGTGAAATCTGATTTAGCACACCTACAAAACACCCAACAAGCTGTCCAAATCCAGATTCTTAGTACCCCAATCTGGTGGTAACTAAGATGCTTCATTTCTGTCTTTTTAAAATTTGTAATAATTTAATCTTCTTTTTATACACAAGGGATGGGGAATCTTACGATGTTGCCCAGGCTGGTCTGGAATTCCTGGCCTCAAGCAATCCTCTCTCACCTCAGCCTTCCAAAATATTGGGATTACAGGTGTGTGCCACCATGCCCAGCCTTAAATGTTTTATTTATTTATTTATTTTGAGACAGAGTCTCACTCTGTCACCCAGGCTGGAGTGCAATGGTGCCATCTCAGCTCACTGCAACCTCGGTCTCCCAGGTTCATGCGATTCTCCTGCCTCAGCCTCCCAAGTAGCTGGGATTACAGGCGCCCACCACCACGCCCGGCTAATTTTGGGTATTTTTAGTAGAGACGGAGTTTCACCATGTTGGCCAGGCTGGTCTCGAATTCCTGACCTCAGGTGATCCGCCCACCTCAGCCTCCCAAAGTGCTGGGATTACACCGTGCCCGGCTTAGAGGGACTCCATCTTGAATAGGGGCTGGGGACAAGGAAGCTGGGACAGGCTGGGAGGCATTCCCTGGAGGTCAGCCATTCCATGACGCAAGATGTGTGAACAGATGAATAGTGTTTACTAAATAGACCCAGGACTGAACAGACACAGGAACCTCCTGATGTGTTGATATCTTCAGAACAAAAGCTTTCATAGTGTGAGAATCCGTTTTGCTTTAAAGATGATAATATTGGGCCAGGCGCGGTGGCCCACGCCTGTCATCCCACCACTTTGGGAGGCTGAGGCAGGAAGACAGATTGAGTCTAGGAGTTCAAGACTAGCCTGGGAAACACAGTGAAACCCCCGTCCCTAAAAAATACAAATACTTGCCAGGAATGGTGGCATTTGCCTTTGTCCCAGCTACACGGGAGGCAGAGATGGGAGGATTGTTTGAGCCCAGGAATTCAAGACAGCAGTAAGCTGTGATTGTACCACTGCCCTTCAGCCTGGGTGACAGAGCCAGATGGTCTCAAAAAAAAATAAATAAATAAAATATATATATATATATATATGTATATATATAATATTGATTATTGCAAAAGATAGTCATGACAAAGATGAATCCTTTAACAGAAACCCTTGCGGTGGAGCATCTCTCCCTGTGACTTTTTTTTTAGTTATCTTTTTTTGGGGACAGAGTTTTGCTCTTGTTGCCCAGGCTGGAGTGCAATGGTGCGATCTGGGCTCACTGCAACCTCCGCCTCCCGGGTTCAAGCGATTCTCCTGCCTCAGCCTCCTCCGGAGTAGCTGGGACTACAGGCACACACTGCCACACCTAGCTAATTTTTTGTATTTTTAATAAAGGTGTGGTTTTGCCATGTTGGCCAAGCTGATCTCGAACTCCTGAGCTCAGGTGATCCACCCGCCTCAGCCTCCAAAAGTGTTGGGATACAGGCATGAGCCACCATGCCCGGCCCCCCTTTGCTATCTTAATAAGCTTGCTTTCAGTTTGCAATGTGAACTTGCCTCCAATTCTTTCTTGCGCAAGATCCCAGAACCCTTTCTTGGAGTCTGGATCAGGACCCCTTTCTAGTAACCAGAAACACCATCACACCCCCTCCCCCTGTCAGTTCCGCGTTCATCTCTTTTCATCTTTTTTTTTTTTTTGAGACAGAGTATCGCTCTTGTTGCCCAGGCTGGAGTGCAGTGGTGCAATTTCAGCTCACTGCAACGTCTGCCTGCCGGGTTCAAACGATTCTCCTGCCTCAGCCTCCCGAGTAGCTGGGATTACAGGTGCGCACCACCACGCCCGGCTAATTTTGTATTTTTAGTAGAGATGGGGTTTCTCCATGTTGGCCAGGCTGGTCTCGAACTCCAGACCTCAGGTGATCCGCCCACCCTCAGCCTCCCAAAGTGCTGGGATGACAGGCGTGAGCCACCGCGCCCGGCTGCATTCATCTCTCGAAACGGCTTCCGGATGCCACAGATAGCTATGAATTAACGTAATAATTCCGTGCTAGATACTATACCCCAACGCCCTGTAGCTTAGCAATGTATAGCCAATCATTAACCAATTGTTTTTTTCTGTAAACCAACGAGAATTCCCAGCAAACAGCTTCACAGAAGCCCCCTCCCTGTCCTCCAACAACACCTCCCTCTTTTTATTTTATTTTTATTTTGCCTTTAAAAACCTGCGTATAACAAAGGCAGAATACAACTCATATCCAAGGTTCTCTGGGTCTGAGTCTTCCGGGCCGCTGTCCCCACTTCGGCTCGAGTCAACGTCTGAAATCTTATGTTACGGTTCAGTCTCTTTCTTTTCGATCGACAGACACAGCAGAAACATGTACCCGGCTGACTCGACATGCTCAAAGACCACAGAAGGAAAGAACTTAGCTTACCCCACGGCATCCGCTTCCTCTCCTTTCACTTGCTTTTCTTCTCTCCGAGACTCCCGCTTCTGGGTACCTCCCTTCACAGCCCCTCTGTCTCGTCATGCCCTCCCTGCCCCTCCCTCCCCTGCTTCCTCATTTCATAGGATTGGGAAACCTGTAATTGCTCCGTGAGTTCATTGGCTCCTGACCTCGTCTCCAAAGACTGGCCCGTGGAACAGCTCAAGTGTGAGTCCCACATACATCTGCACACACACTCCTGCACACACATGCATGTCTGCACACACAACTGCACACACAGACCTGCACACACACATCCCCACACCCCTGCACACACATGTGCACACACACTCCTGCACACATACTTGCACGCGCATGCATGTCTGCACACACAGACCCGCACACACACATCCTCACACACCTGCACACAATGCGCATGTGTGTACACACAACTACACACACACCTGCACACACACACCTGCATGCACATCTGTACACACACATCTGCATACATGTGCATGTCTGCACACACAGACCTGCACACACACATCCCCACACACCTGCACACAGTGCACATATGCATACACACAACTACACACACATCTGCACATGCCTCTGCACAAAAAAGCATATTGGCACACACACACCTGCACACACACAAATACAGATGCCTTTTGTGCTGTCTACAAAATCATAAGAAACACCAAGCAGGCCGGGGTGGTGGCTCACTAAAAAAAAAAAAATACAAAAATTAGCCAGGCATGGTGGCAAGTGCCTGTAATCCCAGCTACTCAGGAGGCTGAGGAGGAGAATCCCTTGAACCCAGGAGGTGGAGGTGGCAGTGAGCCGAGATGGTGCCATTGCACTCCAGCCTGGGCAACAAGAGTGAAACTCCGTCTCAAAAAAAAGAACCAAGCAGACTAGAGATGTGTTACGATACAAACAGTTGGCGCCTAAACAAAGCATAGGGCTTCATGCACATGCAATGGAAAATGACACCTGGATAGCAACAAAAGCAAAGGTGAAAGACGGCTGCACAGGCTGCACCTCTACCGTCTTAGCCTCCCCATTCCTGCAGCAGCTGTGTCTTAGTCCATTCATGTTGCTGTAAAGGAATACCCGAGGTTGGGTAATTGATAAAGAAGAGATCATTGGCTGGGCGCAGTGACTCATGCCTGTAATCCAAGCACTTTTGGAGGCCGAGGCAGGTGGATCATGATGTCAAGAGATCGAGACCATCCTGGCCAACATGGTGAAAACCCATCTCTACTAAAAGTACAAAACTTAGCTGGGTGTGGTGGCGTGCAGCTGTAGTCCCAGCTACTTGGGAGGCTGAGGCAGGAGAATCAATTGAACTCGGGAGGCAGAGCTTGCAGTGAGCTGAGATGGCGCCACTGCACTCCAGCCTGGCGACAGAGTGAGACTGCGTCTCAAAAAAAAAAAATTATAAATCATGCTGCTATAAAGACACATGCACACGTATGTTTATAACGGCACTATTCACAATAGCAAAGACTTGGAACCAACCTAAATGTCCAACAACGATAGACTGGATTAAGAAAATGTGGCACATATACACCATGGAATACTATGCAGCCATAAAAAAGGATGAGTTCATGTCCTTTGTAGGGACACGGATGAAACTGGAAACCATCATCCTCAGCAAACTATTGCAAGGACAAAAAACCAAACACCGCATGTTCTCACTCATAGGTGGGAATTGAACAATGAGAACACATGGACACAGGAAGGGGAACATCACACTCCGGGGACTGTTGTGGGGTGGGGGGAGGGGGGAGGGACAGCATTAGGAGATATACCTAATGCTAAATGACGAGTTAATGGGTGCAGGAAATCAACATGGCACATGGATACATATGTAACAAACCTGCACATTGTGCACATGTACCCTAAAACCTAAAGTATAAAAAAAAAAATTTTTTTTTAAAAAGGTAAAAAAAAAAAAAGAGAGATTATTTATTCGGCTCATGGTGGTTCTCCAGGTTGTCCAGGAAGCATGGTGTTTGGACCTGCTTGTGGTGAGGACGTCACGCTGCTTCCAGTCATGACAGAAAGTGAAGGGAAGATGTTGTGTGTGGAGACCACATGAGCAGAAAGGAAGCAAGAGAGAGGGGTGGAGGTGCCAGGCTCTTTCCAACAGCCAGTTCTCCTGGAAACTGAGAATGAGAACTCACTCATGACTATGGAGGCAGGACCAAGCCATTCATAAGAGATTCACCCACATGATTTAAACATCTCCCACCAGGCCCCACCTACCACGCTGGGGGTCAAATTTCAACATGAAACTTGGCAGGACCACACAAACCGTACCCAAACCGTAGCACACTGCTTCTGTCCAGAATTGATGTAGAGAAGGTTATCTTCCCAAGAGCTCGATCAGATGGCTCACCAAGGTTGCTGGAGCTGACCACGAAGGTGGATGTTCTCGTCAATGGCTCATACACTGTTGCTGACATCAATGTGAGAACTTTCCCATATTTTTTTTCTTTTCTTTTTTTTTTTTTTTTTTTGAGATGGAGTCTCCCTCTGTCGCCCAGGCTGGAGTACAGTGCCGCGATCTCGGCCCACTGCAAGCTCCGCCTCCCGGGTTCATGCGATTCTCCTACCTCAGCCTCCCAAGTAGCTGGGATTACAGGCACCTGCCACCACACCCGGCTAAGTTTTTGTATTTTTAGTAGAGACGGGATTTCACCATGTTGGCCAGGCTGGTCTTGAGCTCCTGACCTCAAGTGACCCTCCCGCCTCGGCCTCCCGAAGTGCTGGGATTACAGGCGTGAGCCACTGCACCCCGGCCTGAAGTGAGTTTTTCTTGCTGTTTTCTGTTCCTGGATGGGATGGCAGAACTGGTTGGGCCAGGTGAGCAGTCTAGGTGGTGTCAGCTGATCCGCCAAGCGCAGGCTCCGCAAAACATCTCAAGCATCGATCGTAGTTTTACAGCAGTGACGTACTCCTTCAGAGCAACACTCCTGGAGCCAGAGGCTGCAGGAACCCTCAACTGTAATTTCTAATTTTGTAGCTAATTTATGAGTCCTGCGAAGGCAGACTGGACCTTAGCCCTTAGGGAAAGGGCTGTTTTCCATTTTGTTTCAGAATCACACCACGAACTGAATTTCTTCTCTTTTTTTTTTTTGAGATGGAGTCTCGCTCAGTCACCCAGGCTGGAGTGCAGTGGCGCGATCTCGGCTGACTGCAACCTCCACCTCCCGGGTTCACGTCATTCTCCCGCCTCAGCCTCCCGAGTAGCCGGGACTACAGGTGCCCGCCACCACGCCCGGCTAATTTTTTGTATTTTTAGTAGAGACGGGGTTTCACCGTGGTAGCCAGGATGGTCTTGATCTCCTGACCTCGTGATCCGCCCGCCTCGGCCTCCCAAAGTGCTGGGATAACAGACGTGAGCCACCAAGCCCGGCCTGAATTTCTTCTCAAAGTTAGTTCGGCCTACACCCAGGGAAGAACAAGGACAGCTTAAATGTTCGAAGCAAGACAGAGTCGGTTAGGTCTGGCCTCTTTCACCGTCCTAATTTCCTCAGTTAGCATTTTGCAAAGGCGGTTTTAGCCACAGCACCTGCGGCGTCAGTCATGTCAGAGCAGCGCTGTGTTCCCTAGGGAATCAGGAATAGAAAGCTGCGGCCCCTATATGAGTGTGAACCCTGCAAATCTGAGACAGGACCCAGTGAATTTAGAAAGTTGGCCAGGCGCGGTGGCTCATGCCTGTAATCCCAGCACTTTGGGAGGCCGAGGCGGGCGGATCACAAGGTCAGGGGATCGAGACCATCCTGGCTAACACGGTGAAACACCGTCTCTACCAAAAATACAAAAAAATTAGCTGGGCGTGGTGGTGGGCGCCTGTAGTCCCAGCTACTCAGGAGGCTGAGGCAGGAGAATGGCCTGAACCCGGGAGGCGGAGGTTGCAGTGAGCTGAGATTGTGCCACCGCACTCCAGCCTGGGTGACAGAGCCAGACTCTGTTTCAAAAAAAAAAAAAAAAAGAAACTTGATTTTGCCAAGGTTGGGGGCTTCTCACGGGACAATGATGTGTCACCCAACCAGCGTTTTTCCAGCGTGAACCTTGAATAACTGAGACAGGTCTCAGTCAGTTTAGGAAGTTATTTAGCCAGAGCTAAGGATGTAGAGCCGCGACAGGTGCGTAAGGGGCTCAGAGCACAGTGGGATTTGTTTTTTGTTTGTTTCTTTGTTTGTTTGCTTTGAGATGGAGTTTCACTCTCGTGGCCCAGGCTGGAGTGCAGTGGCATAATCTTGGCTCATCACAACCTCCGCTTCCCGGGTTCAAGCGATTCTCTGGCCTCAGCCTCCCGAGTAGCTGGGATTACAGGCATGCGCCACCATGCCTGGCTAATTTTGTATTTTTAGTAGAGACAGGGTTTCTCCATGTTGGTCAGACTGGTCTCTAACTCCTGACCTCAGGCGATCTGCCCACCTGGGCCTCCCAAAGTGCTGGGATTACAGGTGTGAGCCACCGCGCCCGGCCTCACAGTTGGGTTTTATACATTCTAGGGAGACATAAGAAATCAATCAACATAAGCAAGATGGGCCAGGGGCGGTGGCTCACGCCCCTGACCTCAGGTGATCCACCCATGTCTGCCTCCCAAATGGCTGCATTCTTTTGAGTTTCTGGTTAGCCTCTCTAAAGGAGGCAGTTAGATATGCATCTATCTCAGTGAGCAAAGGTATCACTTTGAATAGAATGAGAGGGAGAGGCCCTAAGCAGTTCCCAGCGGGGCCCAAAGATTTATTTTTCTTTCTTCCCGCCCAGGCAGGAGTGCAGTGGCACGATCTCGGCTCACTGCAACCTCTGCCTCCTGGGTTCACGCCATTCTCCTGCCTCAGCCTCCTGAATAGCTGGGATTACAGGCATGTGCCACCACGCCCGGCTAATTTTTGTATTTTTAGTAGAGACAGGGTTCACCGTGTTAGCCAGGATGGTCTCGATCTCCTGACCTCGTGATCCGCCCCCCTCTGCCTCCCAAAGTGCTGGGATTACAGGCGTGAGCCACCGCGCCCGGCGATTTATTTTTCTTTCACAAGGGACATCAGCTTTCCTGGAAGGGGCTAGAAGCAGGTGAAGGAGGAGGTGGGTTGGGGAGGAGGTGGAGTAGGGGAGCAGGGGAGCTGGCGAGAAGGTTGATTTGGGGGAATGCAGAGATAAGAAATAAAAGCTCTGGGCTGGCCACGGTGGCTTACGCCTGTCATCCCAGCACTTCGGGAGGTCGAGGTGGGAAGATCACCTGAGGTCAGAGGAGTTAGAGACCAGCATGGCTAACATGGTGAAACCCCATCTCTACTAAAAATAGAAAAATTAGCCGGGCGTGGTGGCAGCCGCCTGTCATCCCAGCTATTCGGGAGGCTGAGGCAGGAGAATCGCTTGAACCTGGGAGACAGAGGTTGCAGTGAGCCGAGATCGCGCCACTACACTCCAGCCTGGGGAACAGGAGCAAGACTTTGTCTCAAAAAAAAAAAAAAAAAAAAAAGAAAGAAAGAAAGAAAGAAATAGAAGCTCTGCTCTCAGGGGAATGGGAATGGGATTAAGGGGCAAGGAGAGGGGGCTCAGCTTCCCCAGGGAGAAACCATTCAGCTGTGGGGAGGGGTCTACAGAGCACCTGCTCTCTGCCGGGTTGGAAGCACTGATGATGCTACCGGAGAGCTTCTCATTCAGGCTGTTCTTTGTTCTCTACATGACAGAAAGCGCCCCTCACAGGGGTCTCCTTGGGGCAGTGTGATCAGAATGATCCTGTCCAGATAACTCCTTCCCAACTGGAAATTCTCCATGACAAAAAGCTCATGCTTCTGGGCTGGGCTCGCTGGCTCACCCCAGCACTTTGGGAGGCTGAGGCGGGCAGATCACGAGGTCAGGAGTTCAAGACCAGCCTGGCCAACATGGCAAAACACCATCTCTACTAAAAACACCAAAGAAATATTAACCGGGCGTGATGGCGGGCGCCTGTAATCCCAGCTACTCAGGAGGCTGAGGCAGGAGAATCACCTGAACCCGGGAGGCAGAGGTTGCAGTGAGCTGAGTTCATGCCACTGCACTCCAGCGTGGACGACAAGAGTGAAACTCCATCTCAAAACATAAAACAAAACAAATCTCTTGCTGACCGGGCGCAGCGGCTCATACCTGTAATCCCATCACTTTGGGAGACTGAGGCGGGCTGATTACCTGAAGTCAGGAGTTCAACACCAGCCTAGCCAACATGGTGAAACACCATCTCTACCAAAAATACCAAAAAAAGGCTGGTGCAATGGCTCACCCTGTCATCCCAGCACTTTGGAAAGCCGAGGGGGGCAGATCACCTGAGGTCAGGAGTTCGAGACCAGCCTGACCCACAGGGAGAAACCCCATCTCTACTAAAAATAACAAAAATTAGCCGGGCACGGTGGCACATGCCTGTGATCCCAGCTACTCGGGAGGCCGGGGCAGGAGAATCGCTTGAACCCGGGAGGTGGAGGTGGCAGTGAGCCGAGATCGTGCCACTGCACTCCAGCCTGGGCAACAGAACGAGACTCTAAAAAAAAAAAAAAAAAACCCGAAAAAAATTAGTTGGGCGTGGTGGCCGGCACCTGTAATCCCAGCTACTCGGGAGGCTGAGGCAGGGGAATCGCTTGAACCCAGGAGGTTGCAGTGAGCTGAGATTGTGCCACTACACTCCAGCCTGGGTGAGGAGAGTGAAACTCCGTCTCAAAACATAAAACAAAAAAAAAAACAACAAAAAAATCTCTTGCTGACCGGGCGCAGTGGCTCATGCCTGTAATCCCAGCACTTTGGGAGGCCGAGAGGGGTGGATCACTTAAGGTCAGGAGTTTGAGACCAGGCTGGCCAACATGACGAAACCCTGTCTCTACTAAAAATACAAAAAAAAAAGAAAGAAAGAAAAATTAGCCAGGCGTGGTGGCAGGCACCTGTACTTCTAGCTACTTGGAAGGCTGAGGCAGGAGAATCTCTTGAACCCGGGAGGCGGAGGTTGCAATGAGCCAAGATCGTGCCACTGCCCTCCAGCCTGGGTGACAAGAGTGAAACTCCGTCTCATAACAAAAACCAAAAACCAAAAAACCCTCATTCCTCTGGAGCCCACAGAACTTCCAGAACCAAAATCCCATGGCCCAGAGGGGTCAGTTTCTACTTCTCAAGAACCGAGGATTACCCGGAAGCTGTGAGTTGCAGGATTTCAAGCCCCCCTTGTCTGGCAGTTTATCCTAAAGATTAGTGGCTGAGAGAAAGGTTCTGAGAACAGATGACAACCAGGCTTTCCAAGAAACGGAGACTGGGCTTCCCGCTCTGCATGATCTTCTGCCCACACAGAGAATTTCCCACATCTTATTATTCTCCCAGGTTTGGGCCAAAAACTCCCAAACTGATGTCCTTTGCAGGGGCTACTTATTAGCTACTGGTTTGTTTTGTTTTGTTTTGTTTTGTTTCTTGAGACGGACTCTCGCTCTGTTGCCCAGGCTGGAGTGCAGTGGCACAATCTCGGCTCACCGCAACCTCCACCTCCCAGGTTCAAGCGATTCTCTTGCCTCAGCTTCCCGAGTAACTGGGATTACAGGCATGCGCCACCATGCCTAACTAATTTCGTATTTTTAGTAGAGACGGGGGTTTCTCCAGGTTGGTCAGGCTGGTCTCGAACTCCTGACCTCAAGTGATTCGTCTGCCTCGGCCTCCCAAAGTGCTGGGTTTATGCCACCATGCCTGACACCCCGCTTTTTTTTTTTTTTTTGAGACAAAGTCTCGCTCTCTCGCCAAGTTGGAGTGCAATGGCAAGATCTTGGCTCACTGCAACCTCAGCCTCCTGAGTTCAAGAAATTCTCCCGCCTCAGCCTCCTGAGGAGCTGGCATTACAGACATGCACCATCACACCTGGCTAATGTTTGTATTTTTAGTAGAGATGGGGTTTCGCCATGTTGTCCAGGCTGGTCTTGAACTTCTGACCTGAGGTGATCCACCTGCCTTGGCCTTCCAAAGTGCTGAGATTACAGCTTTGAGTTACCGCTTCTGGCCCAAACCAACGCGTTTCTTAAATGTATTTGATTGATGTCTCATGCTTCCCTAAAATGTATAAAACTGTGCCCGACCACCTTGGACACACGTTCTCAGAACCTCCTGAGGGCTGTATCACGGGCCATGGTCATCGTATTTGGCTCAGAATGAATGTCTTCAAATATTTCACAGAGTTTGACTCTTTTCATCGACAACATGAAAAAGTGGTTGGGACCATGATGGAGAGAAGGTCGGACAAGCCTCATGATACCCCTTCAGCATTATTTTATTTTATTGTTATTTTATTTTATTTATTTTATTTATTTTTTATTATTATACTTTAGGTTTTAGGGTACATGTGCACAACGTGCAGGTTTGTTACATATGTATCCATGTGCCATGTTGTTTTGCTGCACCCATTAACTCGTCATTTAGCGTTAGGTATATCTCCTAATGCTGTCCCTCCCCCCTCCCCCCACCCCACAACAGTCCCCGGAGTGTGATGTTCCCCTTCCTGTGTCCATGAGTTCTCATTGTTCAATTCCCACCTATGAGTGAGAACATGCGGTGTTTGGTTTTTTGTCCTTGTGATAGTTTACTGAGAATGATGTTTTCCAGTTTCATCCATGTCCCTACAAAGGACATGAACTCATCATTTTTTATGGCTGCATAGTATTCCATGGTGTATATGTGCCACATTTTCTTAATCCAGTCTATCGTTGTTGGACATTTGGGTTGGTTCCAAGTCTTTGCTAGTGTGAATAGTGCCGCAATAAACATACGTGTGCATGTGTCTTTATAGCAGCAAAAAATATGGAACGCTTCACGAATTTGCGTGTTATCCTTGCGCAGGGGCCATGCTAATCTTCTCTGTATCATTCCAATTTTAGTATATGTGCTGCCGAAGCAAGCACTATTTTATTTTATTTTTTGAGATGGAGTCTTGCTCTGTCGCCCAGGCTGGAGTGTAGTGGCACGATCTCGGCTCACTGCAACCTCCGCCTCCCAGGTTCACGCCATTCTCCTGCCTCAGCCTCCCGAGTAGCTGGGACTACAAGTGCCCGCCACCACGCCAGGCTAATTTTTTTGTATTTTTAGTAGAGATGGGGTTTCACCGTGTTAGCCAGGATGATCTCGATCTCCTGACCTCGTGATCCACCCGCCTCGGCCTCCCAAAGTGCTGGGATTACAGGCATGAGCCACTGTGCCCAGCCACACCTTCAGCATTAAAATCCACAGTGACCTTAACTCGAGCAAAAACCATTGGCAATCTATTCTCTCTGAAGTCTGCTACCTGGAGGCCTGTTTCGTCTATTTTTTTTTTTTTTTGAGACACAGTCTGCTCTGTTGCCCAGGCTGGAGTGCAGTGGCAAGGTCTCAGCTCACTGCAACCTCCGCCTCCGCGGTTCAAGCAATTCTCCTGCCTCACCCTCCTGAGTAGCTGGGATTACAGGTGCCCGCCCACCACACCTGGCTCATATTTGTATTTTTAGCAGAGACGGGGTTTCACCATGCTGGCCAGGCTGGTCTTAAATTTCCGACCTCAGGCAATCTGCCCACCTCGGACTCCCAAAGTGCTGGGATTACAGGTGTGAGCCACCACGCCTGGCGTGTTTTGTCAATCTTATGATCTCTGGTTTTTTTTGTTTGTTTTTTTTTTTGTTTTTTGTTTTCAAATTGAGATAGTCTCCCTGCAACACCCAGGCTGGGGTGCAATGGCGTGATCTCATCTTACTACAACCTCCACCTCCCAGGTTCAAGCGATTCTCCTGCCTCAGCCTCCCGAGTAGCTGGGATTACAGGCATGTGCCATCCCGCCCAACTAATTTTTTTTTTTTTTTGTATTTTTAGTAGAGATGGGGTTTCACCATGTTAGCTAGGCTGTTCTCGAACTCCCGACCTCAGGTGATCCGCCCGCCTCTGCCTCCCAAAGTGCTGGGATTACAGGTGTGAGCCACTGTGCCAGCCTGTTTTGTGAATCTTATGATCTTGGTTTTCATGTGAACGCTAGTCAGCTGTGCCTGAATTCTAAAGGCAGGAGGCTGTAATGAGGCATGTCTGGCCCCGCTCTCTATGACGGCCTGAACTAGACTTTCAGGTTAACTTTCTTTTTTTTTTTTTTTTTGAGACAGAGTCTCACTCTGTCACCCAGGCTGGAGTGCAGTGATTCGATCTTGGCTCACTGCAAGCTCCGCCTCCTGGGTTCACGCCATTCTCCTGCCTCAGCCTCCCAAGTAGCTGGGACTACAGGCACCTGCCACCACGTCCGGCTAATTCTTTGGTATTTTTAGTAGAGACGGGGTTTCACCATGTTAGCCAGGATGGTCTCGATCTCCTGACCTCAGGTGATCTGCCCGCCTCGGCCTCCCAAAGTGCTGGGATGACAGGCGTGAGCCACCATGCCCGGCCTTAACTTTCAAATGTCATTAGCTGAGGGAAGGGATCCATTTAGATGGTTGAGCAAGCATTCAAATTTTATTTGTGGCTTACATTAGTGATAACAGGAGCCTGTGGAGATGCTATAAACCTGTTTTTCCTTTTCTTGTTTTTTTTTTCTGTTGTTGTTTTGTTTTTTGTTTTTTGTTTTTTGAGACAGGGTCTCACTCTGTCCCCCAGGCTGGAGTGCAGTGGTGTGATCTCAACTCATTGCAATCTCCGCCTCTGGGTTCAAGTGATTCTCATACCTCAGCCTCCTGAGTAGCTGGGATTACAGGCATGCAGCATTACGTCCAGCTAATTTTTGTATTTTTAGTGGAGACGGGGTTGCACCCTATTGGTCAGGCTGGTCTCGAACTCCTACCTCACGTGATCCTCCTGCCTCGGCCTCGCAAAGTGCTGGGATGACAGGCTAGGATCACTGCGCCCAGGCAATTTTATAAAAAAAGTTATTTGTACACACGAGGTCTCGCTATGTTGCCCAGACTGGTCTGGAACTCCTAGGCCCAAATGATCTGTCTGCAGAAAAACCACAGAGTGATAGATGATCTTGGCACATTCTTTTTTTTGAGACTGAGTCTCACTCTGTCACCCAGGTTGGAGTGCAGTGGTTTGATCTCAGCTCACCCGCAACCTCCACCTCCCAGGTTCAATCGATTCTCCTGCCTCAGCCTCCTGAGTAGCTGGGATTACAGGCGCACGCCACCACACCCGGCTGATTTTTGTAGTTTTAGTAGAGACGGGGTTTCACCATGTTGGTCAGGATGGTCTCGATCTCCTGACCTTGTGATCCGCCTGTCTTGGCCTCCCAAAGTGCTGGGATTACAGGCATGAGCCACCATGCCCGGCCTATTTATTTTAGTTTATTTTTGAGGTGGAATCTCACTCTGTCACCCAGGCTGGAGTGCAATGGTGTGATCTCAGCTCACCGCAACCTCCGCCTCCCAGGTTCAAGCGATTCTCCTGCCTCAGCCTCCCTAGTAGCTGGGATTACAGGCATGTGCCACCACACCTGGCTGGTTTTGTATTTTTAGTAGAGATGGGGTTTATCCATGTTGGTCAGGCTGGTCTCGGACTCCCGACCTCAGGTGATCCGCCTGCCTCGGCCTCCCAAAGTGCTGGGATTACAGGCGTGAGCCACTGTGCCCGGCCTTTATGGCCAATTTTTACACAGAAAAGTGGAGGGAAAATTAGAGTCCTATTTTTATTTTATTTTATTTTTGAAGTGGAGTCTCACTCTGTCACCCAGGCTGGAGTGCAGTGGCATGATATCAGCTCACCGCAACCTCTGCCTCCCAGGTTCAAGCAATTCTCCTGCCTCAGCCTCCCTAGTAGCTGGGATTACAGGCATGTGCCACCACGCCAGGCTAATTTTTGTATTTTTAGTAGAGACGGGGTTTCACCATGTTGGCCAGGCTGGTCTTGAACTCCCTCAGGTGATCCACCCTCCTCAGCCTCCCAAAGTGCTGGGATTACAGGCATGAGCCACCGAGCCCGGCCCAACACAGATCTTAAGTCTGAATAAGAAATATTTACAATCGGCTGGGTGCAGTGGCAAAAAATAAAAATAAAAAAATTAGCCAGGCATTGTGGCACCTGTAATCCCAGCTACTTGGGAGGCTGAGGCAGAAGAATCACTTGAACCCGGGAAGCGGAGGTTGTGGTGAGCCGAGATCACGCTACTTCACTCCAGCCTGGACAACAGAGCAACACTCTATCTCCAAAAAAAAAGAAAAAATGAGAAACAATCTGTTCTCTCTGAAGCCTGCTCCCTGGAGGTGTCATCTGCTTGATAAAACATTGGTCCCCAAACCCTATACCATTATAACCCAGACATTCTTTTCTATTGATAATAATTCTCAGCCGGGCACAGTGGCTCACGCCTGTAATCTCAGCACTTTGGGAGGCTGAGGCGAACGGATCACCCAAGGTCAGGAGTTCAAGACCAGCCTGACCAACATGGAGAAACCCCGTCTCTACTAAAAATACAAAATTAGCCGAGCGTGGTGTCGCATGCCTGTAATCCCAGCTACTCTGGAGGCTGAGGCAGGAGAATCGTTTGAACCCGGGAGGTGGGGGTTGCACTGAGCTGAGATCACGCCACCGCACTCTAGCCTGGACAAGAGTGAAACTCCGTCTCAAAAAAAAAAAAAAAATTATTTCAAACAATTACCAATCACAAAATGTTTAAATCTACCTATAACCTGGGAGCTTTCCCTTTGAGTTTCCCCATTTTTCTGGACTGAACCAACGTGTATCTTAAATATGTTTGATTCATGTCTCGCGTCTCCCTAAAATGTATAGAAGCAGCCCGGCCTGGTGTGGCTCCCGTCTATCATCCCAGCACTTTTGGGAGGCCGAGGCAGGTGGATTGCCTGAGCTCAGGAGTTGGACATCACCCTGGGTAAAGTGGTGAAACCCTATCTCTACTAAACATACAAAAAATTAGGTGGGCGTGGTGGTGCGTGCCTGTAATCCCAGTTACTCAGGAGGCTGGGGCAAGAGAATCACTTGAACCCGAGAGGCGGAGGTTGCAGTGAGCCGAGACCGTGCCACTGCACTCCAGCCTGGAAACAGAGCAAGACTCCGTCTCAAAAAAAAAAAAAAAAAAGAAAAAGAAAAAAGACAGACTCTCACTCTGTCCCCCAGGCTGGAGTGAAGTGTCCTGATCTCGGCTGACTGCATCCTCCACCTCCTGGGTTCAAGCGATTCTCCTGCCTCAGCCTGCCACGTAGCTGGGGTGACAGGTGTGTGCCACTGTGCCTGGTAATTTTCGCATTTTTAGTAGAGACGGGTTTCACCATGTTGGCCAGGCTGGTGTCGAACTCCTGACTTCAAGTGATCCTCCCGCCTCGGCCTCCCAAAGTGCTGGAATTATAGGTGTGAGCCACCGCACCCAATCCATTTGTTAAGAATTTAAAGAGTAGGTTGTTGTAATTATCTCCACTCTTTTTTTCCTTTTCTTTTTTTTTTTTTTTTTTTTTTTTGGAGACACAGTCTTGTTCTGTCGCCCAGGCTGGGGTGCAGTGGTCCAATCTCTGCTCACCACCACCTCCGCCTCCTGGGTTGAAGCCTTCTCCTTCCTCAGCCTCTGGAGTAGCCGGGATTACAGGTGCCCGACACCACACCTAGCTAATTTCTTTTTTTTTTTTTTTTTTGAGACGGAGTCCCGCTCTCTTGCCCAGGCTGGAGTGCAGTGGCGTGATCTCGGCTCACTGCATGCTCCGCCTCCCGGGTTCACGCCATTCTCCTGTCTCAGCCTCCCCAGTAGCTGGGCCTACAGGCGCCCGCCAGCACGCCCGGCTAATTTTTTTGTATTTTTAGTAGAGACGGGGTTTCACCGTGTTAGCCAGGATGGTCTTGATCTCCTGACCTTGTGATCTGCCCATCTCGGCCTCCCAAAGTGCTGGGATTACAGGCGTGAGCCACCGCACCCGGCCGTAGCTAATTTCTTATATCTTCAGTAGACACGGGGTTTCACCATGTTGGCCAGGCTGGTCTTGGAACTCCTGACCTCACCCACTCTTCATTATTTTATTTTATTTATTTTTTTTATTGTTTTGAGACAGAGTCTTGCTCTGTCAACTAGGCTGGAGTGCAGTGGTGAGATCACAGCTCACTGCACCCTTGAACTCCCAAGCTCAAGCAGTCCTCCCACCTCAGATTCCAGAGTAGCTGGGACCACAGACACGCAACATCAAGTCCAGCTGTGAAATATTTTTTTATTTCCGTATTTTGAAATAGGGTCTTTGCATTTGGCCGGGCGCAGTGGCTCACGCCTGTAATCCCAGCACTTTGGGTGGCCGAGGCGGGTGGATCACAAGGTCAGGAGATCGAGACCATCCTGGTTAACATGGTGAAACCCCGCCTCTACTAAAAATACAAAAAAAAATTAGCCGGGCGCGGTGGCGGGCGCCTGTAGTCCCAGCTACTCAGCAGGCTGAGGCAGGAGAATCGCTTGAACTGGGAGGCAGAGGTTGCAGTGAGCCGAGATCGCGCCAGTGCACTCCAGCCTGGTGACAGTGAGACTCTGTCTCAAAAAAAGAAAAAAAAAGAAATAGGGTCTTTGCAGGTGTAATGAGTAAAACATCTTGAGATAAGATCATCCTAGGTTTACGGTGGATTCTCAATCCAATACCAGGTATCCCTGTAAGAAACAAAAGTGGAGACACAGACACAGAGGAGGAGGCCACATGGAGATGGAGGCAGAGACTGGAGTGATGTGGCCACAAGCCCAGGGATGCCTGGAGCCCCCAGGAGCTGGGAGAGGCAGGAAGGATCCTCCCCTAGAGCCTCCAGAAGGAAGCACACCCAACTGTATTGGGTTGGGCGGTGATGCCCAAAAGATATGTCCATGTCCTAAGCCCAGGAATCTGGGAATGGGACCTCATTTGGAAAAAGGTTCTTTGCAGATGTGATTAAGGATCTGGTGATGAGATCATCCCGGATTAGGATGGGCCCTAAATGCAATGGCAGGTGTCCTTCTAAGAGACAGAAGAGGAGACATAGACACAGAAGAGAAGGCCACGTGAAGACAGAGGCAGAGACTGGAGTGTTGTGGTCAGAAGCCCAGGGATGCCTGGATCCCCCAGGAGCTGGGAGAAGCAGGAAGGATCCTCCCCTAGAGCCTCTGGAGGGAGCACATCCCTGAGACACCTTGATCTTAGACTTCTGGTATCCAGGACTGGGAGAGGATAAATCTCTTTTGTTGCAAAACTCCCAATCTATTTTAATTTATTGTCATAGCCTTAAGAAACTAACACAGTTGGTAGGGCACAGTGGCTCAAGCCTGTAAACCCAGCACTTTGGGAGGCTGAGGTGGGCGGATCCCCTGAGGTCAGGAGTTCGAGACCAGCCTGGCCAACATGGTGAAACCCCGTCTCTACTAAAAATACAAAAATTAGCTAGGCATGGTGGCAGGCACCTGTAATCCCAGCTACTCAGGAGGCCGAGGCAGGAGAATCACTTGAACCCTGGAGGCAGAGGTTGCAGTGAGCTGCGATTGTGCCACTGCACTCCAGCCGGGGCAACAAGAGCAAAACTCTGTCTCAAATAATAATAATAAGGCCGGGTGCGGTGGCTCATGCCTGTAATCCCAGTACTTTGGGAGGCTGAGGCGGGTGGATCACCTGAGGTCAGGAGTTCCAGGCCAGCCTGGCCAATATGGTGAAACCCTATCTCTACTAAAAGTACAAAAATTAGCCAGGCATGGTGGCACACACCTGTAATCCCAGCTACTTGGGAGGCTGAGGCAGGAGAATCGCCTGAACCCTGGAGGCAGAGGTTGTAGTGAGCCAAGATTGTGCCATTGCACTCCAGCCTGGGTGACAAGAGTGAAGCTCTGTCTCAATAATAATAATAATAAATAAGAAAAAAAGAAATTAACACAGTTGAATTTTTCTGCATTTTGCTTGATTGTTTCAGATGGGAGGGTAAAGTGTGTTTCCATGATTCCATCTTGGCTGAATGTAGACTTCTCTGTCCCTACTTTTATCACCATCCCACAGCCCACCATGGACGTGCAGCTGTAATCCCTGTCATCTCAGCTACTCAGGAGGCTGAGGCAGGTGAATCGCTTGAACCCTGGAGGCGGAGGTTGCAATGAGCCTAGATCACGCCACTGCACTCCAACCTGGCAATAGAGCAAGATTCCCTCTAAAAAAAAAATTGAGATGGTGATAGAATTTGTATGTTTGTACCCTCCAAATCTCATGTTGAAATGGGATCCCCAATGTTGGGGGCTGGGGTCTGGTGGTAGGTGTTTGGGTCATGGGGTGAATCCCTAGTAAATAGTTTGGTGCAGGCCCCAAGGTAATGAGACAGTGAGTGAGCTCTCCTCTGTGAGCTCGTGTGAGAGCTCGTTCTTTTACTATCCTGCCTAACATGGTGAAACCCCATCTCTACTAAAAATACACAAAATTAGCCAGGCATGGTGGCGGGCACCTGTAGTCCCAGCTACTCAGGAGGCTGAGGCAGGAGAATGGCATGAACCCAGGAGGCAGAGGTTGCAGTGAGGTGAGATCGTGCCACTGCACTCCAGCCTGGGCAACAGAGACTCCATCTCAAAAAAAAAAAAAAAAAACCCTGGCACCTCTCTTGCTTCCTTTCTCACCGTGTAATTCCTTCTACCCCTTTGCCTTGCACCATGACTGGAAACCCTCCACCTCCAGTTCTCAGTTCTCTGCTTCCCTCATTGGTCACCTTCAGATGACCTTGAGCATTTGTTTATTTATACTTCCCTGCCTTTCTAGAAACAATGGTCCCATGAATCTTTAACCTTCAGTGCTAAGGCCAGAACGTGGCCCTGAGGGATGTGTTCAAACAACCGAGCTCTGAGATTCATCCCAGCACCTGTAAGCGGCTTCCTGTAGGTGCCTGTCCTGGTCTGTGAACCTGGGGACGGTGATATCTTTTGCTTAATGAACACATGGCCTAGAGAATGTCACTGTTTGAACAGATGTAGTCTTGTCTGTGCCATCTCCTTGTTCCTTGCTGGGAAGCCCCAGTTCTTTGCCTTCTGCCATGACTGGAAACCCTCCGCCTCCCAGTTCTCAGTTCTCCGCTTCCCTCTTACGTCACCTTCAGACAACATTGAGCATTTGTTTATTTATACTTCCCTGCCTTTCCAGAAACAATGGTCCCATGAATCTTTAACCTCCAGTGCTAAGGCCAGAACGTGGCCCTGAGGGATGTGTTCAAACAACCGAGCTCTGAGATTCATCCCAGCACCTGTAAGCGGCTTCCTGTAGGTGCCTGTCCTGGTCTGTGAACCTGGGGACAGTGATATCTTTTGCTTGATGAACACATGGCCCAGAGAATGTCACTGTTTGAACAGATGTAGCCTTGTCTGTGCCATCTTCTTGTTCCTTGCTGGGAAGCCCCAATTCTCTCTTTAGAATGAGGGGTGAGGGCCAGGCAGGGACTTTCTGACCTGAAGTTTCCTCTTAGCTGAAAATAACTGTGGTTCCTGGTCTCCTTCACCTCCCTTGTCTCGGGCAGGGATGGGTGCCAGGAGAGGGGGTGGTATGAGGTAAAGCTCAGAGACAGAATTTAGATGGTGGGTTGGGCAAGGTGGCTCACACCTATAATCCCAGCACTTTGGGAGGCTGAACGGGGGCATTTAATAAATCTACACATTGGCCACGCGCAGTGGCTCACACCTGTAATCCCAGCTGTCTGGGAGGCCAACGCAGGCCGATCACTTGAGGTCAGGAGTTCGAGAGCAGCCTGGCCATCATGGTGAAACCCCATCTCTAACAAAAATACAAAAAAATTAGCCAGGCATGGTGTCAGGTGGCTGTAATCCCAGCTACTCGGGAGGCTGAGGCAGGAGAATCGATTGAACCTGGGAGGCGGAGGTTGCAGTGAGCTGAGATCGTGCCATTGCACTCCAGCCTGGGCAACAAGAGTGAAACTCTATCTCAAAAAATAAATAAAATAAAATAAAATAAAAATAATAAAATAAATTCACACGTCGTGATTTTCTTGGAAAATGTTGATGCTGTTGGGAAGCAGAGAAGTCCTGAGGGCTCAGATAAGCCTGTTCTGCCTCTGAAGCAGTTGGCTCAGGGTGTTGTCTGCTGAAGCAGCCTCAATGAGATTTCCTGTGTGGGGTGGTGGGAAGGTTGCCAGGTAGACCACAAGGCAAATTAAGATAAGCATCAACTGCTGGTGACTCCCGCCTTTGGAACAAAGAGATGGAAAACCACAGCCCCAGGCCGGGAGTGGTGGCTCACGCCTGTAATCCCAGCACTTTGTTTATTATTATTATTATTGTTATTATTATTATTATTTTGAGAGGGAGTCTTCCTCTGTCACCAGGCCTGAGTGCAATGGCACGATCTCAGCTCACTGCAACCTCCGCCTCCCGGGTTCACGCCATTCTCCTGCCTCAGCCTCCTGAGTAGCTGGGATTACAGGCATGCATCACCACGCCTGGCCAATTTTTGTATTTTTAGTAGAGACGGGGTTTCACCATGTTGGCCAGGATGGTCTCGAACTCCTGACCTCGTGATCCACCTGCCTCGGCCTCCCAAAGTGCTGGGATTACAGGCGTGAGTCACCATGTCCGGCATCTATCTATGTATCTATCTATGAATTAGCTATGCTATCTATCTATCTATCTATCATCTATCATCTATCAATTATGTATCCTATCTATCATCTATCTGTCAATTATCTATTCTATCATCAATTATCTATCATCTGTCTACATATCACCTACCATCTATCATATCTATAATGATCACTTATATCAATTAATCTTCTATTCCATCTATCATCTATGTTTCTCTATCTTTGTATCTAGTCTCTCTATATATCTATATATCATAATCATTTATTATATCTATCATCTAAGTTTTATTTTATCTATCTATATGTCTATCATCTATCTATCATCTGTCTACCTATCACCTATCATCTATCATATCTATAATGATCATTTATATCAATCGATCTTCTATTCTATTATCTATGTCTCTC
Source organism: Nomascus leucogenys (assembly GCF_006542625.1). NCBI lineage: Eukaryota > Metazoa > Chordata > Mammalia > Primates > Hylobatidae > Nomascus > Nomascus leucogenys. Next base: position 122,551 of record NW_022097921.1, read on the forward strand.
TCTTTGTATTTACTCCCTCTATATATCTATATAGATATCTATGTATCTATCACCTATCATAATCATTTATTATATCTATCATCGAAGTTTTATTTTATCTATCTATCAATCGATCAATCTATCATCTGTCTACCTATCAGCTATCATCTATCATATCTATAATGATCATTTATTATATTGGTCCATCTTCTCTTCCATCTATTATCTATCTGTCTTTCTATCTACTCTATCTATCTATCTATCTATCTATCTATCTATCTATCTATCTATGTATCATCTATCTATAACAGTGGTTCACAGGCCAGGGAGAATTCTACCCCCAGGGGAAATTTGGCAATGTCTAGAGACAATCACAAGAGAATGACAGTCTCTCTTGGTGTCAGTCCTGGGTGTCAGTCCTGGGAAGTTTGCCCCTGGCCCCAGGTGTGTGAATCCCAGGAAGGCTGCTCAACGCCCTCCAGTGCCCAGGACGGCCCCACCACAGAGAATCCTCCCGCTCCAAATGTCAGCAGTGCCGAGGTTGAGAATGCCCCATCCTGCATGTTGGGGACAATATCAGTTTGCTTTTTCCTTTTCTTTTTTTCTTGAGAAGGAGTCTCACTCTGTCATCCAAGCTGGAGGGCAGTGGCGCGATCTCGGCTCACTGCAACCTCCGCCTCCCGGGTTCAAGCGATTCTCCTGCCTCAGCCTCCCTAGTAGCTGGAATTACAGGTGCCCGCCACCACACCTGGCTAATTTTTGTATTTTTAGTAGAGATGGAGTTTCACCGTGTTAGTCAAGCTGGTCTCGAACTCCTGACCTTGTGATCAGCCCACCTCGGCCTCCCAAAGTGCTGGGATGACAGGCGTGAGCCACCGTGCCCGGCCTCAGTTTGCTTTTTCTGCTGATACTGGCTCACTTTCCCTGTGGCCACACATTCTTCTGTCCACAGACCATCCCTGTAGCTACAGAAGGAAGGAGGGTGTGACCCCAACCCCTTATCTAGCAACAGAAGGAGCTGTGGCCGGGCAGCTCCTCAGAAGCCGGAAATCTGCAAGCTTTCTGGGGAGGGTGGAGCCCAGCGCATTGTAACATCTCTTTTTCCTGAAGGGGAAGCACAGACTATCAGGCCTGTTTCCAAATCATCCGAGTTGAAATTTCTCAACTTCCGATGATGGAGTGGAGCCGTGATCCTTCCCTGGGAGAGAGAGTGTGGGGGCCACATCTCCCCCATGGGGGGCGGCGCTCAGGTGCCACCTGGTGTCTGGACCAGGGGAAGAAGACATTGGTGGCAATGGATTTTTTTTTTTTTTTTTGAGACGACGTCTCGCTCTGTCTCCCAGGCTGGAGTGCAAAAAAGTCAGCATTTTTGTATTTATTTATTTAGAGACGGAGTTTCACTCTCGTTGCCCAGGCTGGAGTGCAATGGCACGATCTCGGCTCACCGCAACCTCCACCTCCAGTGTTCAAGCGATTCTCCTGCCTCAGCCTCCCTAGTAGCTGGGATTACAGGCATGCGCCACCACGCCCGGCTAATTTTGTATTTTTAGTAGAGACGTGGTGTATCCATGTTGGTCAGGCTGGTCTCAAACTCCTGAACTCAGGTGATCCGCCCGCCTCGGCCTTCCAAAGTACTGGGATGACAGGCGTGAGCCACCGCGCCCGGCCTTTATTTATTTATATTTTTTGAGAAAGAGTCTCCCTCTTTCTCCCAGGCTGGAGTGCAAAAAAGGTCACCATTTATTTATTTATTTATTTATTTATTGAGACAGTGTCTCCCTCTGTCTCCCAGGCTGGAGTGCAAAAAAGTTACTGTTGTTATTTTTATTTATGTATTTGTGTATTTATTTATTTTGAGACGGAGTTTCGCTCTTGTGGCCAGGCTGGAGTGCAATGGCACAATATCGGCTCACCGCAACCTCCGCCTCCCGGGTTCAAGCAATTACATCTCGCCCTTCCTATTTATTATTTATTTATTATTTATTTATTTTTGAGATGGAGTCTTGCTCTGTCTCCCAGGCTGGAGTGCAAAGAAGTTACTGTTTTTGTTTTTATGTATTTATGTATTTATTTATATTTTTTGACACGGAGTCTCACTCTGTCTCCCAGGCTGAAGTGCAAAGAAGTTACTGTTTTTGTTTTATTTATTTATTTATTTGTATTTTTTGAGATGGAGCCTCGCTCTGTCTCCCAGGCTAGAGTGCAAAAAAGTTACCGTTGTTGTTTTTATTTATTTACTTATGTATTTATTTATTTTGAGACGGTGTTTTGCTCTTGTCGCCCAGGCTGGAGTGCAACAGCATGATCTCAGCTCACCGCAGGCTCCGCCTCCTGGGTTCAAGCGATTACACCTCGCCCGGCCTATTTATTTATTTATTTATTTATTTATTTATTTATTTATTTATTTATTTTTGAGACGGAGTCTTGCTCTGTCTCCCAGGCTGGAATGCAAAACATTTACCATTTTTGTTTTTATTATTTTTGAGACAGAGTTTCGCTCTGTCGCCCAGGCCGGAGTTCAGTGGCGCAATCTTGACTCACTGCAACCTCCACCTCCCGGGTTCAAGTGATTCTCCTGCCTCAGCCTCCCCAGTAGCTGGGATGACAGGCATCTACCACTACACCTGGCTAATTTTTGTATTTTCAGTAGAGACGGGGTTTCACCATGTTGATCAGGCTGGTCTCAAACTCTTGACCTCAGGCGATCCACCTGCCTTGGTGTCCTAAAGTGCTGGGAACACACGCGTGAGCCACTGCACCCGGCCTATCAATTTTTATTTTTTGAGACAGAGTCTCACTCTGTTGCTCAGGCTGGAGTGCAGTGGTGCAATCTTGACTCACTGCAACCTCCACCTCCCAGGTTCAAGAGATTCTCCTGCCTCAGCCTCCCGAGTAGCTGGGAATACAAGCACCTGCCACCACGCCCGGCTAATTTTGTATTTTTAGAAGAGGTGGGGTTTCACCATGTTGGTCAGGCTGGTCTTGAACTGCTGACCTCAGGTGATCCGCCCACCTCGGCCTCCCAAAGTGCTGGGATTACAGGCGTGAGACCAAGAGCCCACCTAATTTTATTTCTTTCTTTTTTTTTTTTTTTCTTTTCCAGAGACAGCGTCTCATTCTGTCTCCCAGGCTGGGGAGTGTAGTGGTGCTATCTTAGCTCGCTGCAGCCTTGAACTCCTGGGCCCAGGCTGGAGTGCAGTGGCACAATCTCGGCTCACTGCAACCTCCGCCTCCCAGGTTCAAGCGATTCCCCTGCCTCAACCTCCTGAGTAGCTGGGACTACAGGCACGCACCACCACGTCCAGCTAATTGTTGTATTTTTAGTAGAGACGAGGTTTCACCATGTTGGCCAGGCTGGTCTCGATCTCTTGACCTCGTGAACCACCTGCTTCAGCCTCCCAAAGTGCTGGGATTACAGGCTTGAGCCACCGTACCCGGCCCATGCTGATCACTTCTATTTAAAGAAAGAGAAATAGGCTGCGCATGGTGGCTCAGGCCTGTAACCATAGCACTGTGGGAGGCCAAGGCGGGTCAATCAACTGAAGTCAGGAGTTCGAGCCTGGCCAAGGTAGGGAAACCCCCCGTCTGTACTAAAAAAAATACAAAAATTAGCTGGGCATGGTGGTGGGCACCTGTAATCCCAGCTACTCGGGAGGCTGAGGCAGGAGAATCACTTGAACCCGGGAGGCGGAGGTTGCAGTGAGCCGAGATCGCGCCATTGCACTCCAACCTGGGTGACAGAGCGAGAGTCTGTCTCGAGAAAAAATAGAAAATAAATAAATAATAAAAAAAGAAAAATAGGCCGAGCACAGTGGCTCATGCCTCTAATCCCAGCACTTTGGGAGGCCGAGGCAGGAGGATCGCTTGAGCGTAGCAGTTCAAGACCAGCCTGGGCAACACAGTGAGAACGTCTCACGAAAAACAAACAAACAAACAAAAACAAAAAAAAAAGAGAGAGAGAGAAATAAACATAAAAAAAGCTGTTACTAATTTGATTCTGCCACCACTAGAAAAAAGACAAAAGCAACCTACATATATTGTTATACCTGGTTCTGACGTCCCCGGAGGCCAACCCGGTGGGGGGTGTCTGGTGTCCTATTTGAGGGTGCCAGGGACACCTGTTCTGGGTTTTGAGTTTGGGTGGAATTCCCAGGACCATCAGGCTTTTTTCTTTTTTGTTTTCTTTGAGATGGAGTCTCGCTCTGTCTCCCAGGCTGGAGTGCAGTGGTGCAGTCTCGGCTCACTGCAACCTCCACCTCCCGGTTTCAAGCGATTCTCCTGCCTCAGCCTCCTGAGTAGCTGGGATTACAGACATCTGCCACCACACCTGGATAATTTTTATATTTTTAGTAGAGATGAGGTTTCACCATGTTGGCCAGGCTGGTCTTGAACTCCTGACCTCAGGTAATCCACCTGCCTCGGCCTCCCAACGTGCTGGGATTACAGGCATGAGCCACCGCACCGGCCTACCTTCAGGCTTTAACAAGCTTCCAGCCTCTTCCTAGCTGGCTCTGGCTAAAGCTGGAGTCCAGGAACCTCAAATAGCCTAGAGGCTCTCTCCAGGGCTTGAGTAACACCAGGAAGGGCCACGTGGTCTAGGCTGGACAGAGACCTTCCTGGGGTGCAACGTGACACTTCCTGTCCCAGAGGCAGCTCCAGCAGAAAGAGCTGCAGGCATCCCAGGAATCCTCATCCCAAACTCCTTCCACAGCTCACAGAGTCCGTGATGTGGGATTAACACAACCTGCTGGCTATATTTGAGGCTTGCCGGATAGCCTGGCTCCTGCATGCCTAGGGATGCCCGCTGTGAGCTGCTTTTTCCAGTCCTTTGTGTGACCCCTTTCGTTGCTGACAGCCGCTGGGGGCTGAACCGGCCAGGGCTGAATCTGCAGACGGCGCCCCTGGCCCCTCCTGTGCCCAAGACTTCCAAATCTAAGGCGTGTCCCAGAGTAAGGGCTTGGGGGAGCTCAGGGACCCGGGGCCTGTCGTTTAATGAGCTCTCACGGACACTTTAAGCCCGTTTATGCCGGAGGTTGCAAGTTTTTTGTGTGTGAAAAACCAGATCTTGGCGATGACCTTCAGCCTTCAGACAAGCTTAGCGTTCCAATAATGGAACGCTAGGCATAAACGCGTTCCTCATGAGCTCTCCACCCAGGAAAACCTGAAGGCTCAAGGGCGGCCTTTCTGCAGCTGAGGACACGCAGAGGCAGAAGGCGGGAGACGCGCCTCGATCGCGGCCCCAAAATATATACGTTGAGTTCCAAATGCCTGGTCTCTGGGAATGAGACCTCATTTGGAATTAAGGCCCTTGCAGATGTAATTAGTTAAAAGAAAGGCACTGGGGCTAGCCGTTAATTCAATACCGCGGGCGTCGAAATCCGAGCCTGGCTGCGTCTTTGGAATTCCAGGGATGGGGGAGGGATTCCTTTAACCCTTTCTTCTCCGGATCGCTAGTAATGAATCAAGCATCCAGGACAGTGAACCCTGCCAGAAACAAGAAGCAGAAAAGTGACAGCTGTGACTAATCCTGGAATCCCTCCCCTCCACCTCCACAAGAAAAGTCCGGGGAAGCAGAAAAGTGACAGCTGTGACTAATCCTGGAATCCCTCCCCTCCACCTCCACAAGAAAAGTCCGGGGTTTTCCGGCACCCCTCAACTCAAGGGGTGGGTAGTACAGGCTGCGTCCTCTCCTCTCCCCTCCCCTCTCCTCTCCTCCCTTCCCCTCCCTTCCGCTCCCCTCCCCTCCCCCCTCAACTCAACGGGTGGGTAGTACAGGCTGTCTCTTCTCTCTTCTTTCTTTCTTTCCTTCTTTCTTTCTTTCTTGAGATTCTTTTCTTTTCTTTTTTTTTTTTTGAGATGGAGTTTCACTCTTGTTGCCCAGGCTGGAGTGCAGTGGTGCGATCTTGGCTCAGTGCAACCTCCGCCTCCCAGGTTCAAGCGATTCTCCTGCCTCAGCCTCCTGAGTAGTTGGAATTACACACATGAACCACCACACCTGGCTAATTTTGTATTTTTAGTAGAGACGGGGTTTCACCATGTTGGCCAGGCTGGTCTCGAACTTCTGACCTCGTGATCCGCCCGCCTGATTTTTATTACCGTATTTATCCAAATCCCGGAACCTTAAACCAATCACGAACCAGCCACGCAATTTCTTTCTGGGGACTCGACTGCCACCTGCTGGCCATGCCTATGTTTGCAGGCGTGCGGTGCTGGGAGAATTAGGCTTGGAATTTGTAGGGTGTGTAGTTTCTTGGGGACAGACAGAACAAACCGAGGGCCTTAAAACAACTGAAATTTATCCTCTCTGAGTCCTGCAGACCAGGAGTCTTGAGATCCAGGTGTCTCAGGGCCACACTCCCTCCGGAGGCTCTAGGGGAGGGTCCTTCCTGCCTCTCCCAGCTCCTGGGGGCTCCAGGCATCCCTGGGCTTGTGGTCGCCTCACTGCACTCTCTGCCTCCGTCTCCACGTGGCCTTCTCCTCTGTGTCTGTGTCTCCTCTTCTCTCTGATAAAAACATCAGTTAGGCCGGGCGCAATGGCTCATACCTGTAATCCTAGCACTTTGGGAGGCTGAGGCGGGTGGATCACATGAGGTCAGGAGTTCGAGACCAGCTTGACCAACACGGGGAAACCCCATCTCTACTAAAAATACAAAAAATTAGCCTGATGGGCCAGGTGCGGTGGCTCATGCCTGTAATCCCAGAACTTTGAGAGGCCGAGGTGGGCGCATGACCTGAGGTCGGGAGTTCGAGACCAGCCTGGCCAACATGGAAAAACCCCGTCTCTACTAAAAATACAAAATTAGCCGGGCATGGTGGCCCACGCCTACAATCCCAGCTACCCGGGAGGCTGTGGCAGGAGAATCGCTTGAACCCAGGAGGCGGAGTTTGCAGTGAGCCAAGATCGCGCCATTGCACTCCAGGCTGGGCGACAGAGCAAGACTCTGTCTCAAAAATAAAATAAATAAAAACATCAGTTATTGTATTTTGCACCTATTCTAATCCAGGTTGATTTGATCGTGAGATCCAGGCGTCCCTGGGCTTGTGGCCGCATCACTGCAGTCTCTGCCTCCGTCTCCACGTGGCCTTCTCCTCTGCGTCTGTGTCTCCTCTTCTCTGTGATAAGAACATCTGTCATTGCATTTTGTGCCTATCCTAATCCAGGTTGATTTGATCTTGAGATCCTTAACAAATTACATCTGCAAAGACCTATTTCAAAATAAGGTCCCACTCCAGGTTCTGGGCTTTAGGATGTAGACAGATCTTTCTGAGGGCCACTGTTCACTCCACTAGAATTATATCCAGTCCCTTCTGGAGGCCCTAGGGGAGGGTCCTTCCTGCCTCTCCCAGCTCCTGGGGACTCCAGGCATCCCTGGGTTTGTGGCCACATCACTGCAGTCTCTGCCTCCGTCTCCATGTGGCCTCCTCCCCTGTGTCTGTGTCTCCTCTTCTGTCCCTTTTTTTTTTTTTGAGATGGAGTCTCTGTCGCCAGGCTGGAGTGTAGTGGCTCGATCTTGACTCACTGCAACCTCTGCCTGCCGGGTTCAAGTGATTCTCCTGCCTCAGCCTCTCGAGTAGCTGGAATTACAGGCGCCTGCCACCACGCCCAGCTAATTTTTGTATTTTTCGTAGAGACGGGGTTTCACCATGTTGGCCAGGCTGGTCTCGATCTCCTGACCTCGTGATCCGCCTGCCTCGGCCTCCCAAAGTGCTGGGATTACAAGCGTGAGCCACCTCTCCTGGCCCCTTCTGTCTCTTAGACCCACACTCATGGGATTTATGGCTCACCTTAATCAAAAATGATGTCATCTCAATTTACATTTTAATTACATTTCCAAATACGGTCCCAGTATTCACAGAGACTGGAAATTGGGAACTCAACATATATTTCACCCCTTAACAAATGATCCTGGTGCATCTCCCATCTTCTGCCTCTGCTTGTCTTCGGCCACAGAAAGGCTGCCCTGGAGCTTTCAAGTTTGCCTGGCTGGAGAGCTCATTAATAACTCGTTTACAGGCCGGGCACGGTGGCTCACGCCTGTAATCCTAGCACTCTGGGAGGCCGAGGCGGGTGGATCACCTGAGGCCAGGAGTTCGAGACCAGCCTGGCCAACATAGTGAAACCCCATCTCTACCAAAAAGACAAAAGTTAGCCGCGCATGGTGGCAGGTGCCCGTATTCCCAGCTACTCGGGAGGCTGAGGCAGGAGAATCACTTGAACCCAGGAGGCGGAGGTTGCAGTGAGCGGAGATCACACCACTGCACTCCAGCCTGGGTGACACAGCGAGATTCGGTCTCAAAAAAAAGAAAAAAGGAATTACAGGCCTGAGCCATGTTGCCCAGCCATAGATGGGTTTAAAGTGTCTCTGCAGAGTTCATTAAACTGCAGGCCCTGGGCCGCCTGAGCCCACCCAGCCCTTGCTCAGGGACACGCCTTTAATTTGGAAGTTTTGGACACTAGGGGTCAGAAGCATCCTCTGCAAATTCAGCTTTGGCTGGCTCAGCCCCCCAGCAGCTGTTGGGGATGAAAGGGCCACAGGAGGGGCTGGAAAAGCCTCTCTGTATCCTACAGCACTTGGAGACCCAGTGTCCCGCGGGGCTGGAGCCAAGCTGTCTCTCCCGCCTCAAAGGTAACCAGACGCTTGTGTTAATCCCACACCTGGGACGCAGTGAGCTGTGGAAGGAATTTGGGATGAGGAAACCTGGGATGTCTAGGGCTCTCCCCTTCCCTTCCCTTCCCTTCCCTTCCTCTTCCCTCCCCTCCCCTTCCTCCCCTTCCCTCCCTCCCCTCCTTCCCTCCCCTCCCTCCTTCTCTCTCTTTCCCTCCCTCCTTCCTTTCTTCTTTCTCTCTTTCTCCTTCCTTCCTTCCTTTCTTTTCTTTCTTTCCTTCCTTCCTTCTCCTTCCTTTCCTTTCCTTCCTTTCTCTTTCCCTCCCTCCCTCCTTCCTTTTCTTTCTTTTTCTCTTTCTTTCCTTCCTTCCTTCTCCTTCCTTTCCTTTCCTTCCTTTTCTCTTTCCCTCCCTCCCTCCTTCCTTTTTCTTTCTTTTTCTCTTTCTTTCCTTCCTTCCTTCTCCTTCCTTTCCTTTCCTTCCTTTCTCTCTTTCCCTCCCTCCCTCCTTCCTTTTCTTTCTTTTTCTCTTTCTTTCCTTCCTTCCTTCTCCTTCCTTCCCTTCCCTTCCTTCCTCTCTCTTTCCCTCCCTCCGTCCCTCCCTCCTTCCTTCCTTTTCTTTCTTTCTTTTTCTTTTTCTTTCCTTCCTTCCTTCTCCTTCCTTCCCTTCCCTTTCCTTCCTTCCTCTCTCTTTCCCTCGCTCCCTGCTTCCTTCCTTTCTTTTCTTTCTTTGTTTTCTTTCTTTCTTTTTTCTCTCTCTGTTTCTCCTTCTTTCCTTCATTTCTTCCTCTTTCTGTCTTTCTTTCTCTCTTTCTGTCTTTCTTTCTTTTCTTCTTTTCTTTGGAATCTTGCTCTCTCACTCAGGCTGTACTGCAATGGTGCGATCTCCACTCAACTGCAAGCTCCACCTCCCGGGTTCACGCCATTCTCCTGCCTCAGCCTCCTGAGTAGCTGGGATTACAGGCACCCACCACCACGCCCGGCTAACTTTTTGTGTTTTTGGTAGAGACGGGGTTTCACCAAGTTGGCCGGGCTGGTCTCAAACTCCTGACCACGTGATCTGCCTGCCTCAGCCTCCCAAAGTGCTGAGATTACAGGCGTGCGCTACCGCGCCCAGCTAGGAAGGTCTCTTTCTGGGAACTACCTCCCTGTTGAGCCAAGCCCAGGAGAGCACGTCTTGGCCTTTGTGGTTTACCCGCTGGAGCTTTAGCCAAAGCCCGTTAGAAAGAGGCTGGGAGCTTGTTACTGCCTGAGGGTTTCAGAAATTCATTCTGAACTGACAACTTGGACAGGTACCCCCTGGCCCCCTCAGACAGTACCTGTTCCTGACTGGATACCTTCTGGGTATTTGAACCAGATGTGAAAATCTAGTAGCCTTTTTTTTTTTTTTTTTTTTTTAATGGAGTTTTCACTCTTGTTGTCCAGGCTGGAGTGCAGCAGCATGATCTCAGCTCACTGCAACCTCCGCCTCCTGGGTTGAAGCGATTCTGCTGCCTCAGCCTCCCGGGTAGCTGGGATTACAGGTGCCCGCCATCATGCCCGGCTAATTTTTGTATTTTTAGTAAAGACGGGGTTTCACCACGTTGGCCAGGCTGGTCTCGAACTCCTGACCTCTGGTGATCCACCCGCCTCGGCCTCCCAAAGTGCTGGGATGACAGGCGTGAGCTGCCCTGCCAGGCCGGTAGTTTGCCTGTTGTTTCTATTTCCTGGTGTTTGCAGAACCGGCTTTGCCTGAAAACTCTCAGCATCCTTATCTCCTGGAGTTATCTTGTCTGTTGGTGCCTCGGAAACCCCCTTCCCACCTCCAGCACTTGGCTTGAAAAATCTTTACAAGAGAAATCAGATGCCTTCAAGAAGGCCAGGACGCTCTCTGGTTTGCTAAGTTTTGACAAAACATCCTGGGCTGGGAGACCCGCAAACTGGGGTGTAACTCCCACATGCTGGGTCCTTCCTGGGCGGGGAGGGTGGGGGGACCTTCCTGGGTTGGGGGGTCTCCCAGTATCTTTGCTGACCAGCCCCCCGCTGTTTTCTCCTGTGGGGTTCGGCCCTAGGCCTCAGGGCATATTTCACACCCTGAAAGCAAGCCCTGAGTGGGAAGCCACAGGTGGGATGACTCAGCTGGGAAGAGGGTTGCTGTGTGTTGTTTTTTTTTTTTAATTTTTTTCAGATAGAGTTTTGCTCTTGTTGCCCAGGCTGGAATGCACTGCTGCGATCTTGGCTCACTGCAACCTCTGCCTCCCAGGTTCAAGCGATGCTCCTGCCTCATGCTCCCGAGTAGCTGGGACTACAGGTGCCCACCAACACGCCTGGCTAATTTTTGTATTTTTAGGAGTGACGGAGGTTTCACCATGTCAGTCAGGCTGGTCCGGAACTCCTGACCTCAAGTGATCTGCCTGCCTCGGCCTCCCAAAGTGCTGGGATTACAGGTATGAGCCACCGTGCCAGGCCCTATTCATTAATTTATTTATTTAGTTTTATTTATTTATTTTTTGAGGCAGACTTTCACTCTTGTTGCCCAGGCTGGAGTGCAGTGGCGCGATCTCAGCTCACTGCAACGTCTGCCTCCTAGGTTCAAGTGATTCTCCTGCCTCAGCCTTCCGAGTAGCTGGGGTGACAGGCATGCATCACCACGCTTGGCTAATTTTATTTATTTATTTATTTATTTTTTTAAAATATATTTTTCCAAGACAGAGTGTTGTTCTGTCACCCAGGCTGGAGTGCAATGGCATGATCTGGGCTCACTGCAACCGCCGTCTCCCGGGTTCAAGCAATTCTCCTGCCTCAGCCTCCCGAGTAGCTGGGATTGCAGGTGTCTGTCACCATGCCTGGCTGATTGTTGTATTTTTAGGAGTGACGGGGTTTGACCATGTTAGTCAGGCTGGTCTCGAACTCCTGACCTCAAGTGATCCACCTGCCTCGGCCTCCCAAACTGCTGGGATTACAGGCGTGAGCCACTGCGCCCAGCCTGCACTTTTTTTTTTTTTTGATTTAATTTTTTTTGAGATGGACGTTTGCTCTTGTTGGCCAGGCTGGAGTGCGGTGGTGAGACCTCGGCTCACTGAAACCTCCATCTCCCAGGTTCAAGCAGTCCTCCCTCCTCAGCCTCCCAAGTAGCTGGGGTTATAGGTGCTTGCCACCTTATTCCCCCTGTGTCTCAATCTTGGCTCAGAAGAAAGAGCATCCAAGCTATTTAGGCCCAAACCCAGTTCAGGAAAAAATGCAGGAGAGAAAATGTGATCCGGTTACTGCCTTTCTGATCGTCACCCCACGGATGGTCTTTACCCCAAATCTCTCTCGCTCAGAGAGAGACCCCCACTCACTCCAAATCTCCATCCCTCAGAGAGAGACCCCCACTCACCCCAAATCTCCATCCCTCAGAGATCCACATTCACCCCAAATCTCCATCCCTCAGAGAGAACCCCCTCACCCCAAATCTCCATCCGTCAGAGAGAGACCCCCACGCACCCCAAATCTCCGTGCCTCAGAGAGATCCCACATTCACCCCAAATCTCCATCCCTCAGAGAGAGACCCCACTCACCCCAAATCTCCATCCCTCAGAGATCCACACTCACCCCAAATCTCCATCCCTCAGAGACCCCCACTCACCCCAAATCTCCATCCTTCAGAGAAACCCCACTCACCCCAAATCTTCATCTCTCAGAGACCCCCACTCACCCCAAATCTCCATCCTTCAGAGAGAGACCCCCACTCACCCCAAATCTCTGTGCCTCAGAGAGATCCACACTCACCCCAAATCTCCATCCCTCAGAGAGAGACCCCACTCACCCCAAATCTCCATCCCTCAGAGATCCACACTCACCCCAAATCTCCATCCCTCAGAGACCCCCACTCACCCCAAATCTCCATCCTTCAGAGAACCCCACTCACCCCAAATCTTCATCTCTCAGAGACCCCCACTCACCCCAAATCTCCATCCTCAGAGAGAGACCCCCACTCACCCCAAATCTCTTCCTCAGAGAGATCCACACTCACCCCAAATCTCCATCCCTCAGAGAGAGACCCCCACTCACCCCAAATCTCCATCCCTCAGAGATCCACACTCACCCCAAATCTCCATCCCTCAGAGACCCCCACTCACCCCAAATCTCCATCCTTCAGAGAGAGACCCCCACTCACCCCAAATCTCCATCCTTCAGAGAGAGATCCACACTAACCCCAAATCTCCATCCCTCAGAGAGAGAGACCCCCACTTACCCCAAATCTCCATCCCTCAGAGACCCCACTCACCCCAAATCTCTATCCCTCACAGAGACCCCCACTCACCCCAAATCTCCATCCCTCAGAGAGAAATCCACACTTACCCCAAATCTCCATCCCTCAGAGAGAGATCCACACTCACTCCAAATCTCCATCCCTCAGAAAGAGACCCCCACTTACCCCAAATCTCCATCCCTCAGAGAGAGATCCACTCACCCCAAATCTCCATCCTTCAGAGAGAGATCCACACTCACCCCAAATCTCCATCCCTCAGAAGAGACTCCCACTCACCCCAAATCTCCATCCCTCAGAGAGAGATCCATACCCCAAATCTCCTTCCTTCAGAGAGAGATCCACACTCACCCCAAATCTCCATCCCTCAGAGACCCCCACTCACCCCAAATCTGCATCCTTCAGAGAGAGATCCATACCCCAAATCTCCTTCCTTCAGAGAGAGATCCACACTCACCCCAAATCTCCATCTCTCAGAGACCCCACTCACCCCAAAATCTGCATCCTTCAGAGACCCCACTCACCCCAAATCTCTGTCTCTCACAGAGACCCCCACTCACCCCAAATCTCCATCCCTCAGAGAGATCCACACTTACCCCAAATCTCCATCCTTCAGAGAGACCCCCACTCACCCCAAATCTCCATCCTTCAGAGAGAGACCCCCCACTCACCCCAATCACCCCTCCCGCAGAGGCCTTCACTCACCCCAAATCTCCACCATGCCCCAGAGACCGCACTCAGCCGGTGAGCTCCGAGGCTGGGGCCATGAGCCTCTGGGATGGGGCTGTGGCCGACTGCTCACTGGTCCCAGGCAATTCAGGGATCTTTATGGATGTCTTGTCTTGTCTTGTCTTTTTTTTTTTTTTTTTTTTTTTTTTTTGAGATGGAGTCTCCCTTTGTCACCAGGCTGGAGTGCAGTGGTGTAATCTTGGCTCACTATAACCTCCACCTTCCAGGTTCAAATGATTCTTCTGCCTCAGCCTCTCGAGTATCTGAGATTACAGGCACGCGCCAGCACGCCTGGCTAATTTTTGTATTTTTAGTAGAGACAGGGTTTCTCCATGTTGCTCAGGCTGGTCTCGAACTCCCGACCTCAGGTGATCTGCCCCTCGGCCTCCCAAAATGCTCGGATGACAGGCATGGCCACTGCCGCCGGCTAATTCTGTATTTTCAGTAGAGACGTGGTTTCTCCATGTTGCTCAGGCTGGTCTCAAACTCCCGACCTCAGGTGATCTGCCCACCTCGGCCTCCCAAAGTGCTGGGATGACAGGCGTGAGCCACCGTGCCTGCCTGTCTAATTTTGTATTTTTAGTAGAGACGCGGTTTCTCCATGTTGCTGAGGCTGGTCTCGAACTCCCAACCTCAGGTGATCTGCCCTCCTCAGCCTCCCAAAGTGCTGGGATGGCAGGCCTGAGCCACTGTGCCCAGCCGAGAATGCAACATTTTGTGTCTTAGCTACCCATGAGCTGGAAGCCCCCACTTCCAGTTTTACCCCTGCCTTTCTGGACAGAAGCAATCTGCATCTTACACACATTGATCAAGGTCTCGTGTCTCCCTAAAATGTGTAAAACCAAGGGGTGCCCCCGACCGCCTTCAGCACCTGTTCTCAGGACCTCCTGAGACTGTATCATGGGCCATGGGTCAGTCATATTTGGCTCAGAATAAATCTCTTCAAATATTTTGCAGTTGGCCAGGCGTGGTGGCTCACGCCTGTCATCCCAGCACTTTGGGAGGCTGAGGCGGGTGGATCACCTGAGGTCCAGAGTTCCAGACCAGCTTGACCAACACAGTGAAACCCAGTCTCTACTAAAAAATACAAAAATTGGCCGGGCGCGGTGGCTCATGCCTGTAATCCTACCACTTAGGGAGGCCGAGGTGGGCGGATCACGAGGTCAGGAGATCAAGACCATCCTGGCTAACACGGTGAAACCCCGTCTCTACTAAAAATACGAAAATTAGCTGGGCGTGGTGGCGGGCACCTGTAGTCTCAGCTACTCGGGAGGCTGAGACAGGAGCATGGCGTGAACCCGGTAGGCAGAGCCTGCAGTGAGCCGAGATTGCACCACTGCACTGCAGCCTGGGCAATAGAGTGAGACTCTGTCTCAAAAAAAAAAAAAAAAAAAAATTAGCCGGGCTTGGTGGCACGTACCTGTAATCCCAGCTACTCAGGAGGCTGAGGCAGGAGAATCGCTTGAACCCAGGAGGCGTAGGTTGCAATGAGATGAGATCGCACCATTGCATTCCAGCCTGGGCGACAAGAGCGAAATTCTGTCTAAAAAACATACATACATATATATTTTACAGAGTCTAACTCTTTTTTTTTTTTTTGAGATGGAGTTTTGCTCTTGTTGCCCAGGCTGGAGTGCAACAGTGTGACCTTGGCTCATTGCAACCTCTGATTCCTAGGTTCAAGTAATTCTGCCTCAGCCTCCCGAGTAGCTGGGATTACTGGTGCATGTCACCATACCCGGCTAATTTTATTTATTTATTTATCTATCTATCCAAGACAGAGTCTTGCTCTGTCACCCAGGCTGGAATGCAATGGACCTATCTCAGCTCACTGCAACCTCCACCTCCCGGGTTCAAGTGATTCTCCTGCCTCAGCTTCCCCAGTAGCTGGGATTACAGGCACCCACCACCACACCCGGCTAATTTTTTTTTTTTTTTTTTTTTTGAGACAGAGTCTTGCTCTGTCACCCAGGCTGGAGTGCAGTGGTGCGATCTCAGCTCACTGCAAGCTCCGCCTCCCGGGTTCACGCCATTCTCCTGCCTCAGCCTCCCGAGTAGCTGGGACTGCAGGCGCCTGCCAACACGCCTGGCTAATTTTTTGTATTTTTAGTAGAGATGGGGTTTCACCGTGTTAGCCAGGATGGTCTCGATCTCCTGACCTCGTGATCCGCCCGCCTCAGCCTCCCAAAGTGCTGGGATTACAGGCTTGAGCCACCGCGCCCGGCCTCTAATTTTGTATTTTTAATAGAGATGGGGTTTTGCAGTGTGGGGCAGGCTGGTCTTGAACTCCTGACCTCAAGTGATCCGCCCACCTCGGCCTCCCAAAGTGCTGGAATTACAGGCGTGAGCCACCGCACCCAGCCTAATTTTTGTATTTTTAATAGAGACAGATTTTTGCCATGTTGTCCAGGCTGGTCTCAAACTCCTGACCTCAGGTGATCCATCCGCCTTGGCCTCCTAGAGTGCTGGGATTACAGGCATGAGCCACCACGCCCAGCCTAATTTTTGTATTTTTTTTTTTTTTTAGACGGAGTCGCTCTGTCGCCCAGGCTGGAGTGCAGTGGCGCGATCTCTGCTCACTGCAAGCTCTGCCTCCCGGGTTCATGCCATTCTCCTGCCTCAGCCTCCCAAGTAGCTGGGACTACAGGTGCCTGCCACCACTCCTGGCTAATTTTTTGTATTTTTAGTAGAGACAGGGTTTCACTATGTTAGCCAGGATGGTCTCTATCTCCTGACCTCGTGATCCACCCACCTCGGCCTCCCAAAGTGCTGGGATCACAGTTGTGAGCCACTGCGCCCGGCCTAATTTTTGTATTTTTAATAGAGACAGGTTTTTGCCATGTTGTCCAGGCTGGTCTCAACTCCTGATCTCAGGTGATCCATCCGCCTCGGCCTTCCAAAGTGCTGGGATTACAGGCGTGAGCCACCACGCCCAGCCTAATTTTTGTATTTTTAATAGACACAGGTTTCTGCCATGTTGGTCAGGCTGGTCTCAAACTCCTGACCTCAGGTGATCTGCCTGCCTCAGCCTCCCAAAGTGCTGGGATTACAGGCATGAGCCACCATGCCCGGCCCTAATTTTTTTATTTTTAATAGACACAAGTTTTTGCCATGTTGGTCAGGCTGGTCTCAAACTCCTGACCTCAGGTGATGCACCCACCTTGGCCTCCCAAAGTGCTGGGATCACAGGTGTGAGTCACTGTGTCCGGCCAGAGTTTGACTCCTTTTTTCTTGACAACACCCAGCACCAGAGGACAACTCCGGAGGCTTCCCTGTCACATCCGTGCGTCAGCGCCGTGAGTGGGTGGGAATATTCCTAGAAGATACTCCTATCATCATGGAAGGCCAGACCCCCGTGAGCGAGGCCTGGCCGTGACGTTGGAACCCACGGGCAGATCCCTCAAAGACCACACGCAAATCAACTGCAGGTCAACTTCCCTGTATCAGCTCCCCAAAAACCCACCTCTGCCCCGGGGCCGTCCAGCATACGGGGAACTTAGAGGGGAAGTGGGAGTGGAGAGAAACCGCAGCTAAATGGAGCCAAAATGTCTCATTTTGGCAAATTTTCCAAAGCCGGTGATCCTGTGAGGTTAGACCCTTCCCAGACTGGAAGACGAGCCGGCCTCCTGGGTAATTCACCTGTCTCTTACTTTTGTGTTTTTTAATTTTTTTTATTTTTTTAAATTTATTTATTTATTTTTATTTTTATTTTTTGAGACGGAGTCCCGCTCTGTCACCCAGGCTGGAGCGCAGTGGCATGATCTCGGCTCACTGCAAGCTCCGCCTCCCGGGTTCAAGTGATTCTCCTGCCTCAGCCTCCCAAGCAGCTGAGATTACAGGCACGTGCCACCACACCCGGCTAATTTTTTATATTTTTAGTAGAGACGGGGTTTCACCATGTTGGCCAGGCTGGTCTCAAACTCCTGACCTCAGGTGATCCACCCGCCTCCACCTCCCAAAGTGCTGGGATGACAGGCGTCAGCCACCACGCCCGGCCAGAACTTGTGTTTTCCGTTGCTTGTGATGTCAGCATCGAGCACAGGTTCATGCCTCATTACAATGCTCCCCACTGACCTGTCCTCAGAGAGCGGGGTGGACAGGCACAGCCATAACATAAACCATCGTGGACAAGGTGGGTAACAGGTGTCCTTCTCCCTGGCATGTACAGCCCCCAACCTTGGTCTACTCACGCAATATCTGAAGCCAACTCTCTCTGCAGCCTGAAAGGTTCTGGATCAGAACAAAATCGGTTTTTTTTTTTGTTTTTTTTTTTTGAGACGGAGTCTTGCTCTGTCACCAGGCCAGAGTGCAGCGGCTCGACCTCAGTTCACTGCAACCTCCAC